>NC_092821.1:131624458-131914458 GCF_023375885.2 Dermacentor andersoni
GATAATATGAAGTTGTTAGCTAATGCAAATCGAGTTTTATTATGATTAGCAAGTTGTTCAGTGTTAAAGATTATTTGGGGAATGTTTGAGTGAAGGGAATTATAGACATGGATTGCCATGTTTAATTGAAATAGTTTATGAATTGTGAGAATGCGATGTTCTTGCAAAAGAGCAGATGCACTACATCGGGGTGACTGGAAAGTAATAATGCGGATGGCCTGGTTCTGGACGTATTGTAAAGGAACAAGATGAGAGCTATATGTGTTGCCCCAAGTCGTAATGCATTAGGTGAAGTGACTGTGAATGAATGCATGATAAAGAGAAAGCAAGGTAGACTAAAGTATGGACGTGCTTTTATAAGAATCCGGATACCATATCCAATTTTTTGCTTTAGATGTGAAATATGGGTAATGTACTTTAAGTTGGAATCAAGGACAACTCCCAAAAAACGACAATGACTAGAAGGTTGGATGGGATAACTTTCGATAGCTATGGTTGGAATATTTATTACCTTCTTTTGAGTGGGGTGAAACAGCATGAAGACTGTTTTACCAGGGTTAATTTCTAAAGAGTTACGACGACACCAGCGAATAATGCTTTCCGAATCAGTATTGAGCTTAGAAGTTAGGCTATTAATACAGGTACCAGCAGTTAGAATCGTAGTGTCGTCCGCATAGAGATAAGGTTCACAATGCGAAAGATGGGCAGTTAGGTCTTTAATGTAGATAGTGAAGAGTAATGGGCCTAATATAGACCCCTGAGGAACTCCCCTATCAATTAAGTTGAAGTTAGAAAGGTGATTACAAATGCTAACAGCCTGCTGTCTGTTAGTTAAATAATCGTGAACAAAAGCGAGCGCCGGTCCTACTGCACCGATTGCGATTAATTTAGTAATTAAAATATTATGAAGAATTGAATCAAACGCTTTGGTGAGGTCAATAAACACTGCTCCAGCATATTTACCTTCGTCAATGTGGTGCTTAATTCGATCAGTGAATGAAAGAAGCGCAAGATTAGTAGAGTAACCTGCACGAAAGCCAAACTGCGTGGTGCAAATAATGTCAAATTTTGTTAGATACTTAGTTAGACGCTTTTCAAAGCATTTCTCTATAATTTTGCTGGTGAACTATGCATATCTGACATTACTGACACTGTTTATTTTACCATTGACACTTTTTCGTGTAAATACCGATTTAGGTGATATCAAGCTGTTTAAACAAAACCGAGTGTTTCGTAGAGATAGATCTATAGGAGACACGAGGTGTCAGCGCCAAAGAAGCGGAGACAAAGGGAACCCCTGCGGACTTCACAAGGTGGTGTTAGATTCTACTTGTCGCGCCTGGGAGGGATAGACTATGGAGCTGTCAGAGAGGAATGTACGAAGTAAGACATAGAGGTTGGCAGGGCAGTGTCGATCCCTGAAAAAATCAGAGGCTATGGTTGACTGGTATTAACGCAGGTAATTTCAGGAATCTCCACGACGAGCGCGTTTCGGGTCACGATAATCTTCGATAATTATCGTGAATCACGGTAATCTAGATAGTTCATGTTCTACCACCGTTTGCAATCGTGTCCGCGATGTTCTCCAGAGAACTAGTAATGCTGATCTAATATCCGCCGAAAATGCGTGTAGCTGCTTTTAGTTGTAACTTCCAAAGGCACGGCGAGTGGTTGACCAAGATATATTGAAAGAATAAGGCGCTTGAGAAGAAATGATGGTTCGTTGCCAGGTTAAGGAAAGATGTGACATTTGGTTATTAAAGGTACGTTTTCCTTACTTCACGGAAATTTATACCTTTTTTTTCGAGCAGTCAATGTATGCCTCGCATACCATCACATGCATATAGGCACCAACTAAGACAGGCTTCGAGCGCCCTCCGTAGTTTTCAAGGAGTCGGGAGGGGGGATGCAGAGTTCCGCCTCCCCGCGCCCAACTTTATCATTGTCAGGCCTCTGTTGCCCACGTATGACGATATTTTAGGTTCATCCTAACTTTTCACTTGTTCATTTCTTTCAATTGACTAAAATCTTGTTGCAGTATTGTACGCACGAGCGGGCTCCAGTGTTTTATGCAATACAATTCTCATTTTGCGCCAATGCTGATAATATTGGGAAAATCCCATTGAAAAAGAATTAATCAAAGTAATCTTCATTTGTAACGGTATACTGGCAACTTCTACGTAGAGGATGAATATCTTGCTAAGCGTTCACATTCTTTCCAACACTGCGCTGCGAGTTTTTACAGCGAACGAACTAGTGTGGCTAGCTAGGACCACTCCAGAAGTGTATATGCTTGTTTTGATGGTGTCCCAGCTGGAAGAACTAGATCATTCAAGGAATATATATTTAGACCTTATATAACGAGCTGATAAGCTAGTTAGCAATTCATGACGTAGTTATATGTACGCTATTAAAAAAAACATGGACACACCCAAAGAAGCGCTGAATTTTTTGTGTCCGTATGTTTTTAGTTGCGCTGGCTATATAACTATGCTAAAGTGAGAGAGAATGTGGGGGCGTATTAGAGATAACACACAGAATAACATTTTAATTGTGCTGGTTAATTATTGGGTAAATCCCAATTACTAAGTCTTTGTGCCTTCTGTTTCTGTTTCGCTGTGTATGGGCGTGATTTTAAATTATAGGGGTCTTTACGTGCCAAAACCACTTTCTGATTATGAGGCACGCCATAATGGAGGATTCCGGAAATTTCGGCCACTTGGGGTTCTTTAACGTGCACCTAAATGTAAGCACATGGGTGTTTTAGCATTTCGCCCCCATCGAAATGTGGCTGCTGTGACTGGGATTCGATCCCGCGACCTCGTGCTCAGCAGCCTAACACCGTAGCCATTGAGCAACCACGGCGGGTCGGGGCGTTATCAAAACGCTCACAAAGTTACACGTGCAAGGAGAATGACCCAATGGTTCAAAACTTCCCACCCACCGTGGTTGTTTAGCGGCTGTGATATTGAACTGCTAAGCAAGAGGTCACGGGATCGAATCCCGGCCACGGCAGCCGCATTTCGATAGGGGCGAAATGCGATAACCCCCGTGTACTTACCTTTAGGTGCACGTTAAAGAACCCCATGTGGCCGAAGTTTCTGGAGTTCCCCACGACGGCGTGCCTCATAATCAGAAAGTGGTTTTTGCATGTAAAACCCCATAATTTAATTTTTTTTTTAATTTCAAGACTTCCCATATCACTACGTCTACGGCTGCAGAACTTGCGGCTCTCAGTCGTGCGCTTCGTGTGATCAGTACAGTGCCCTGGAAAATGCGCACTATTCTGTGATTCAAGATCGGCCTCCCGATGTGGGCAGTCGTTTTTCCGACTTGGAGCTCACAATCAACTGACGTGCGAAATTGTAAAACTTATCCAACACTTGTGAGCGAAGGGCTACGACACCTCCTTTCAATGGACACCACACAATTACGGTATCTCAAGAAATTATGACGCACATAAGGCAGCTCGGGCGTCAGACCAAGAACACCGCTGCGTCCCCGTTCCACTCTCAAGGACAGACGCTACGATACAACTACGCATTAAATACGCACAGTTTCGTTAGCGGAGTGGAATTCCGCACTTTCAAAGTGCACCAGTTCATTTTCCTTGAGCTATGTACTCGAAGACACCAACAGAGACGAAACAAACAGCGCTTGTAAAAAGGACACGAAGTGACACGGGGGAGCGCGAACTATACCAACCGCTTCATTGTTCGATCAAAAGGTAGTTTTAAAAGAACCCAACGACGCAATCCGAATGCGCGAACTATGTTTATGACCAATACCCTCAGATCGCGCTCTCAACTTTCAGCTCGTAACTATTCTATTAATGCATTATGTGCGTGTATGCGTCCATAGGGCAAGAATGTCTAGCAACATTGTAAGCATGACTGAAGGCGTGCTCACGCTGTTGCCTTTTTCTTCTTCTATTTCTAAAGGGCCTCTGATTTCCCTGGTCACTGTTGGTTTCCTTTAGCTACGACAGTCATCTTGTCAAAGTTAAGCGTGTATTTGCACGTTCTACAATGCATGGCCAGAATGCTGGATGTCGTTGAGACAGCATCCCGTTTCTCCACGTTTATCTTGCCAAATGTAAGCGGAATCTTCTACACCTCATTACACCCACAGTACGTACTTCTGCGCACATTTTACGCTAGCTTTTTTTTGCGCGTGCTTTTATCCGAGTTCCTGTGCATGCGCAGACCTATATAAACTTGATCGGCGCTGAAAAGAGTACTGCTACATACCTTTCTGCCACCTTTTGAGACAGTACGCGTCAAAGGTTGGGGACGTAAGGCACAATAACAGTTCGCTTATGTTTATCCTTATTCTGTTTGTCAAACTTCCTCGGCCGTGTGATTCCGGTATCATTTGCTCGCGGATTTTGATAATCATGCTAAGATCGAAGGTACCCATTTTCCGTTAGTTTATCAATCTTTGTGTTCAGGCTATCTTGACTACGCTATAGCAGGATTTCTAAATTGCTTGCTCGATAACCAATTTTCCTATTCCTTTTTTTTATAACCCTGTAGAATGGTTCAAATCGTAGCGTAAGTTTTTTTTTTTCTCCTCTCGTTTTACATGGCCAACATGTGTGGCCACGTCGTAGGCCTATAGGTCCAGGAATTGTGTTCTCAAAGCTTCTTGTAGTTCGTGCGTGAAAGTGGGGCCATCGTGCGCCTCCTGGAACTTGTTCACCACAGCCTTGACACTAATATGACTAAGCTTGCTATACTCGGTACGTACAAGATAACCACCAACATATCGGAAGCAACGGTTTACACTCGCAACCTTGAGCATTTCTGTCAATCACCTGTCTCCAGCCGCAAGATATAAATCCCACAGCACCGGTGCTGAGCACGATACACGTGGCAATTTCTTCTTTCTGAAAAAAAAAAAAATATCCGTGCTCATATTCGATATACGCTGAGTTTATGTACGCTATTTCTAAATACGTAAAAGAAGGTTCACAAACTATTTTCAAACGTCTTGAAACCTTGCCTATCCGTACAGCTTGACGCACTCATCAACCGTCTTGATTGCAGCCTCTTTCGGTATGTAGTAATATAGTAGGTCTGTGACGTGGAAAGGAAAACGCTGGATTGGCGGAGACATTCTGGGGAAGTTGACGACTTGCTCCGAGTTAAATTTTCGGTTCTTTGTTTTTTTTTTGGAAGGGATCGTCAACCGGTTGCAAAAGACAGGCTTGGAGATATTCAGCGAGGGCCCATTGCCAGCTTCCTCTATATATATCTGCGCATACATATCTGCAACATACACATCTGCGCATATGTTCTGTGTTGTTACACCCTGCGACGAGTCAATGTGAGCGGTCGAACCACTTAGACTGTGATTCAGATATACTGTGATCCAGAAGACAGGGATCCAGATACGTATATTACTGTTTGTTAATTTATGACGGATTCTCGCTTTTCTTTAATTCCACCATACTTACAGTTTGTGCGTGCCATAGAGCGTTATTAGAGAAAACTGTGCTCGCATAAGTGCTCATTTGTAGGTCATTTTGTTCTCTCACGAAAACGCGCCGATGCCATCGCTCACACGGCGTTGGTATAAATTAGCGAGGCGGTTGTTTACGCTGCTGTATACCTAATACACCGTCTCTTTTCTTTTTTTTTGCCGCTTGACGCAGAGACAAACTGTGCATCTCTGAAATGCAGAAATGTGTCGGCGAAGCAACACATACAGGCCCACCCATATACGTAGCGAATGCCACCGACAGCCTACAGATACGGTGACGTACAGATTTTGGCACAGCGCTGTGTCGCCGCTTATTGTGTAGGCGCCGAACGATGTGGCGGAGTTGATTTCAAATCGCTAAGGACAGAACTAAACTATCAAAGTACTTTCCTTCGTCCTGACTTCTTACATTTCAGTTCAGGTCCGCCGGTAGAGGGTGCACGAACTCGACGGCGCTAGGTTTAAAGGTACATCATCATCATCATCAGCAGCCTGGTTACGCCCACTGCAGGGCAAAGGCCTCTCCCATACTTCTCCAACTGCCCCGGTCATGTACTAATTGTGGCCATGTTGACCCTCCAAACTTCCTAATCTCATCTGCCCACCTAACTTTCTGTCGCCCCCTGCTACTCTTCCCTTCCCTCGGAATCCAGTCCGTAACCCTTAATGACCATCGGTTATCTTCCCTCCTCATTACATGTCCTGCCCATGCCCATTTCTTTTTCTTGATTTCAACTAAGATGTCATTAACGCGCGTTTGTTCCCTCACCCAATCTGCTCTTTTCTTATCCCTTAATGTTACACCTATCATTCTTCTTTCCATAGCTCGTTGCGTCATCCTCAATTTAAGTAGAACCCTTTTCGTAAGCCTCGAGGTTTCTGCCCCGTACGTGAGTACTGGTAAGACACAGCTGTTATAAACTTTTCTCTTCAGGGATAATGGCAACCTGCTGTTCATGATCTCAGAATGCCTGCCAAACGCACCCCAGCCCATTCTTATTCTTCTGATTATTTCACTCTCATGATCCGGATCAGCAGTCACTACCTGTCCTAAGTAGATGTATTCCCTTACCACTTCCAGTGCCTCGCTACCTATCGTAAACTGCTGTTCCCTTCCGAGACTGTTAAACATTACTTTAGTTTTTTGCAGATTAATTTTTAGTCCCACCCTTCTGCTCTACCTCCTTAAAGGTACACTAAAGGTTAATATTAAGTCAACCTGTACTGTTGAAATATCATTCCAGAAACCTCGAAACGCTTGTTTCATGCGAAGAAGAGACTTATTTTAAGAGAAAATGCGTTCTGAAGCGTCCGCGTACCTCTAGCGCAGTTCAAATCGCCCGCCCTCCGATCGAGCAGTGGTGACGTCATGGTCTCACAGTGACGTTGCGCCGTCGGTGAGTAAAACGGCGCACGCAGACGGCGCTACGGCTTTTCTGCACAAAACGCAAACGCGCGGCCAGAAACAGAGCCAAGACAGAGCCGACAGCGGCGCGAAAGCGGAACTATGGTGGCTAGCGGAAGGGAAAGCGCGTGACGATAAGCTGGTTCTTTATTTTATGACGCCAATTTTGACGCTCGTTGCAATGGACCACCCTGACAACGACACATTGGCTCGCGATGCTGGGCTCGACTTCAGCGATTTAAGCCCTGATGAACGTGACCTGCTGCTGAGGGCTCGCGCTGCCGGCGTCGTTGCGTACTGCTACGATGGCAACTATATGTCATGGCTGTACATATTCGCACATTTGTAGCCAAATGCCGTTTGAAAACACATTTGAATGAAAACACATTTGAACACAAATGCACATTTGAAAACCAAATGCCGCACTCACCGCCCTATCTTCGACCTGCAGTTGTTCTTGCGCTTCAGAGAATGCAGGCAAGACCGACGTACAGCGCTACGGGAAAGCATTGCTTTGAAAGGCACTCCACACGGCTTCAGTAAGTCGGCGTTGAACTCGTAATCCTCTGGACGAAAGTGCAGCGAGCCCACTATGCGATTTTTCGGCTCTTTACCATCGCGCTGTGGCAGAGGTAAGACAGTAAACCACTTCGAACGGTGAGGTTCACTCGTTGACACACAGTGATAAGTAACGTTGGATTCGCCATTCTGAAGTGTGGTACGTCGCCAAATTTAGAACCAATTATGGAAATCAAATGTTAAAATTTCAATTGCCTACACTTCGAAAACATAATAAAAAAGAATAAGACTGACATATCTAGTACATCGCCAAAATAACTGCGTTTAATGTTTGTATAATGATGTGATACGATGATTTTCTATTTCTTTGACTGCTGTATAATCCTGTTTTCAAGTGACGTTTTATAACTCCTGTAAGTATTTTCCTCTTAGTAGGTTGTACTCCCTTAGTCGCACGCTTTTATGCTTTCCAGTGGGATATGGGGTCAGAGCTCCTCAAGCTGTTTTTACAGACTTTACCTGTCCTCCTCGTAACTTTTTGTTGTTGCGGAACAAAATTCAATTCAATTCAATTCAACTGCCTTGACCAAGTTCCGCGGACCGTTCGCGCATCGCACGACATCACATGGACGTGGCATTCTCGCTGCTTGTCCAAATGCAAGTTTCGCGAGCCAGCAGAACCAGCGCAGCACGACGCGATAACGAAACAACTGAAACTCCAACGCGTGCGCGGCGCAGAGTCGAGCGAAAACGAAAACTTTCGGCCACCCATACTACTGAAGGGTAACGTCAAAATGTTATTTTTTCTTAGAAACGAACAGAAGTAGACAAGTAGCATTTTCTTCCATCTTATAACCTAATGAAATGATCTTTTTAATACGAGTAGTTGAGTACTAGTGACATAAATTATGATGAGGAGTGCCTTCCTCATCGAACTAGTACCAGAATGTCGCTGGGGGGTTTCAAATCGTGTCATGCATTTACCTCAATTTCTTGGTTACTAAAGCTATGTTCGCGATTATATTCACGCCTTAGACGTTCTAGAGCATTGCTTTATCACTCTAACTTGACTTCATAGTAACCTTTACCCCTTACCTTCATTGAACACGATCGACATGAGCTCTAACTTCATGGGCATGGCTTGAGAGGGTTAACGCTTGTGCATTTCAACTTGGTAGGCGTGTTTGACTCATTTTGAGCAAGATTAATTTTATATACAAGCAAAAACGCTGTCGCTATCCAGTTGTCGGTGGTCGGCACGCCGATTTTTCCAGTGCCGTCGACCAGAGAGCCCGTCGCAGTACAACTCGCGCTCGTCGGTTGCGTCGTTGTCGACTTGGTATGATAATGTGGTTTCAGTGACGCACAATAGTCTATCAATTATTGGCGTGAATGTCTTGCATTTCGTATCGGCCAAGTACGTGAACTACGATCAAGTACGTCTCGTATCGGCTTAAACGAGTACGTGAAGTCGGGCACGCGCTGCCACCGCCAGCAAGTAAGGACCGACGCTGCAAGAAGACTTCGACAGCAACGTGACGTATTTAAGTGTCGCCCAAGTCTAACACGCGGGTTTTTCTTTAAATTTGCTAGCCATCAATGAAAGACGGCCACTACCCGGCTCACGGTGGAGTCCGGACAACTCAGACGATTCTGCTTTCTACTGTAAAGTGGAGCTGCGGTCTTACGCTACGCACGCTTTCGGCACCGCACCGACGTCGAGTTACCAGTAGAGTTTCAAAGCAGTACACGGCACGAGCGTTTGCAGCAGCGAGCGTCCGAACGCATTTTTATTTTCGGAAGAATTTCCGAAGCGCGGCCACGAGCGCGACCCCTCTAAAACGTTTCGCGACTAATCCGCTAGGGCAGGTGCATGCTCCATGGCGCCATGAAAAAAAGGCGGATTGTCGTCATATCCGGCAGCTAGTTTTCTTTGTTTTTACTTTTTCTTTCTCCCCGCTTCACCTCCACTCTCGAACTCATGTGCGCGCCGACAGCGTTCCCCCGCTCGTCTCCGCGGTGGCGCGAACCCGTTCTGGGGCCGGCTAAAAAGGCGTGACGTCCTCCAACACTGCTCGCTTTAAGGCTGTTCGTTGAGCGCAGTACGGCAGTAACTGTGTCTCCAAGGTATCCCGGCTGTTGCTCTGCTCGACAACTTTTTCGAGAAACATTCCTGGGGAGGGCTGTGTTTCGGCGTACGTGCCACTGCAGGTGCGCCCCCTGGCGTTCAGCTGGCTGGCTGCATGCGCGGTGAATCCGTGGCAAATCTGTCAGCACTTGACAAGAGCAACAAGGCGACCCTCGATACAAAGCTTGATGGGAGGCATTTAGATTGGCGCCTCTCCTTCCAGTGGCGAAAGGGGGACAATCGGAACCTGGTGCGCATGCAGGCCACGTGACTTTGTGCCATGACTTCAACCTGACTGCCACTCGGCCGTCACTCGCCCTGCGTCTTCGTGTGTGTGTGGTAGACCACTGGATAGACCTGATCGCTACTCGTGAAAGGTGAGCGTTGGAATTTATTCTCTATCGTGTTTTTCGATGTCGCATAAAATATCATGAACGTTTATGTTGTATTTTATTGCGCTCGGCATTTTAAAAAGAAAGAGAGCAGCTTTCACAAAAAGTTCGGATGCCATGCCTTACTAATACTTAAAAGCGACACATATCTTTGTGCCCCAAACAGCGCAGCCATGCAAGGTTATTTGGCACCACAAGAACAATATTTCATTAGCTTTTTTTTTTGGTCTTAATGACTGAGATATTAGTGCTAATTATTTGGCTAGAAGACGCAATGTGTAATTGATGTTTATCACGCATTAGCCGGCAAGCCACGTTTAGTTTCCGTTATGAGACATAACTACAACTATGCTGCGCCATAAGGGATTTAAGGAAGGATTTTGCACCTTTAGACGTGCAATACCCTTTCTTTACAGAAGGGAAGAAGCACGAAAATTTCCTATTGGGCGCCGAAATATATTTTTTTCCGTCTGGAATGAAAATGGGAATCTAGATGACAGCCGTTTTCGCGGCGGGAAAGCGAGGAGCTGACCTCACTATCATGTCATTCTGTATGTATCACTATGTGACGTCATCTTATCTGAGCGCGGTCCAGAGACAACCGAGAAGAGTGCTTCGCTCTGGCCCAAACCGGGCGCTTAGTTACGACGACCGCGATGATAGCCGCACCAATACCCACCCCACGAATTTCCCTACCGTGGGATGAATACTACGACACGATCCGTGGCGTAACCGTTGACTCCTAAATATAGCTATAGCCAGATGAAGACGCACTTCGTAATACGGCACCTGTTCTATCCTCCGACGAAGCCGAGATAGCTACAAAACGAAATCAGCCGCCACGTAAACGAGTGCCAGCTGTTTGTGCTGAAAATATTTGCTCGTTTTCACACTCGCGCTGTCTCCGGCGACGCAGTTCACGCTCGCCCATTTGAGATGAAAAAAAAAAGCATAATTCTTCCGCTGCTTTTCCACCCGCACCATGACCAGCCATCGGTTACAAAGGACCACGGCTTCAGGGCTAGCGGAGACAAGGCAGCTGCCATGCCACGCTTCCACAGGGACAATGCTAGTAGAGAAACTTCCGGGAACGCGCGGGTGGTGGTCCTCGCCGATGGGGTGCGTATCGTACTGCCGCGCACTATGACCCCTCTCTTCAGCACAATGGCTTTGGTCGCGAAAAGTGCTTCACCCACCCCACACCTTACCTTTCGCGAGCAGAGAGCCCTGCGCAAGCGGCATGGGCGCTGCCTTCGTCTCCGCTACTGAAGCCGCGGAGCACTGCTAGTCCTCCTCTTGCGGCCTGAATGAAGGTCGAGTTGTGTCTATTCGATCCAGACGGCCTGTCCGCTGAAAACTGGCAGCAAGCTAAAGAGAAGTTTGAAACCAGGATTCAGGAATTCGGCGCGTTCTCATGTCCATTGACGGCTCGAGCGACAATTCTTCGCTCACTTCTGTTTTCCTTCCTTACGTACGTGGCATGAGTTACTCCTGTTCCAACTTGAACCAAGCTTATATGGAAAGGTACAACAGGTTGTGTAGCTCGGCAAGGGTTTATGTTGCCCAAGAATAACGGAGGACTTGGAATTCCCGACCTCGGTATCGTGGCTACAGCACTACACGTCAGGTTGACCCAGGTTGCTCTTAACTCAGATATGCTCCTGACTCGAAGCTTTACTTCCTTTTTCTTAGTACTTGACTCCGTTTGTTTTCGCAAAGCACATTTTCCCACTGTGTGCCTCACTCAGGTTTCCCGTCCGCCATTTATGAGGCGGCTGCCAACTCTGGTATGCCTCCGCAAGGTTCACCCCGCCATCGACGTAGTTTTCAATTCGAATCCAAGAATTAATCGACGTCCTCCCTCCCAGTTCTCCCCCCGCATTGCCAAAGGTATGATCTGTCCATCCACAGACCAAGCTTGAGGCTCATTAGGGCCAGTTTCCTCGACGCTAGGCGAGCTAAGTTCATGTGCCGCCTCGCGCGAGGGTGCCTGCCGTTGAGTTACAGGCCCCTTCACAGCCATCCCGGCTCGTGGAGTGTGCCCTTTTTGTGGCGGTCGTGAGGATTGGGTTCATGTCTTTACGCAGTGTTTGCTTCCCGCAGCTCTTCTCCAACGGATTGCTAGCCTTTTTAGTCTCCCCGCTGCTCCATATCAGACTGTTTGATTTTGCACCCTTCGCCTAAGCAGGCGATCAACCAGTTCGTGCTTCTTGTCGAGCGCTAAACACCAAGTTTGGTTGGCACGCTGTGATGCGGTTTTCGGGGGGCGGGCGCCGGGCCTTTACGAAGTATTTGCAAAAGCACAGTAGGAGGTCTGGTTACATCTCACCCGGGAGCGCCATCATTTGGGCGACAAAAAGTTTCTTGAAGTGTCGGGTCGTCCTGCCGTGATTTTTGAAGTCAGGTGGAAAGGTCTCCATTAAGTTATGATGCATGCTAGCTCGACTTGGTCGTGTGTGCCAGTCAATCCACGGGGTTTTGTTAGGCTCAGTGCAACTCAGCGCCGGAACTGGTCATGGCGCAACCCCGTGTGGTCGCGCTGCTCCGCGGATGGCCTTGGTGGTTTTGCGGATGGCCTTGACGATTTTGCTTGCTTCTGTGATTGGCTGGTGCAGTAACACAATCCCGCATGGTCCGTGTGCTTTGGTTGCCAACTGCTGTTTTTTTTTAAACTTATTCTCCTATAGTAATCTTTATTTTACACTTTCGCTTGCTTACTTGTTTTTGGCTGTATTCTTCCTACTCTTCTTTCCGGCGCGAGTCCATTTGACTTGGTTCCTTGTTTGCCAAGATAAAGAGAGGTATATCTCACATTCGTACCTGTGAGACACACTTTATTTTATTCCCCTTTCAAGGGTTTATGCGTCTTTATATCGAATGGCGGGCGTTATTCACATGTGTACTAGTAAGGGTACCTCCCTCATTTGCATAGAAAACTTACCTTGGTTGCCCCCCCCCCCCCCCCGATACAACAAATCCTGGGTACGTGCCTGTCCACTTCTATGGCGTTTAGGTGGCTGATTAGATTATTGACTTGCGATGTATTTATAACGCAGAAACAATGATTTTTGTGATGATTTCTGCAGAATACTGTTGCCTATATATGTGTTTTTTTTTTGCTCGAAATAAACACTGTTGCAATTCCGAGCTTGTGTGTACCACGTCATTCTGTGTCCTAGACACTTTGTGGTGTGCTACAAACTTCACCAATGTGTAGGATGTAGCGTTGTACGAAAACAGTAAACAAAATATAAGATTACTGCAGATTGTTTCAGTTAATCTATCTATGGCAAACACAAGGAAGCAGCAATATCCACCGACTCCTTAAAGGGCTACTCGGGCGATTCCTCATCATGTTAAGGCTATGGAATATTTAGGTTCCCGAAACGCCTCTGTCACGCGTTTTGTTCCTACAGTTGTTGCGGAAATTCAAAAATCATTTTAAGAAAACAAAAAATTTCGCAATCCGCTCGCGAGCTCCACGCAGGACAGAAAAATTTGGCAGAGATGTTCACAGTAGTCTATAATATCCACGGACTGGTTGGCTACCAGTTTTGACGAAGCAGCCCACCAGCATTGGTCCAACCATGGCCCAATGCTGGCAGAAATTGGTACCAATGTTGGACCAATGTTGGCATATTGGCAAAGTGCAACCCAATCCAATGCTGGCCCAACGTTAAAGCCAAGATTGGACCAATGTTATGCCAATGCAGCAGCCATTGTGCTGCCAGCGTAGGACCAGCGTTAAAGCCAAGATTGGACCAATGTTATGCCAATGCAGCAGCCATCGTAGGACCAGCGTTAAAGCCAAGATTGGACCAATGTTATGCCAATGCAGCAGCCATCGTGCTGCCAGCGTAGGACCAGTGTTGATCCATATCGTTGCCATATTAATGCCAGCTTTGAGCCAATGCCCTTTGCATGACGAATATTCTAGATACGCTGGCTTTAGAGCACGTACACATTCTTACCGCAAACCTTTAGCTAGCGGCATTTTTTGTAGCGATTGTCCCCTTACCGTCTTCCTCAATAGTAGCTAGGAAAGCTCGACAAAAAGATGTCAAGAAGCAGAAGTCATAAATGCTTGCAAATAATAATAAAAGAATACTGAAATTGACGTTTATGACAGTTTATTTGCGAATAAGTTTTCACAAACAGGCATTTTCCGTAGACCTAGATGGGTGACGCTCGGTTATCTTCAAACAGTTTATTTACAGGCACTGCCCTCAGGATAGGAACTGGGCAAGGTGCCGAGGACGGTGGGCTGACGCTTTTCAGGGCAGGGAGCTGACGTCGGTAGGCAGGTTGGTCAGTGCTTGAATGACGGCAGGCTGATCAGGCCCCCCAGGACCACGATAACGCGGTGGTTTCGTTGATATTGCTACCATATCCCATAGCGACTTCACCATTACTTGGAGGAAATGCTTGCACTGTAAAATAAAAAGAAACATTATCAGAGATGTTGGTATGACAAATGTATGTGGCAGCGTTTTCATTTGAAAAATCGCCATACTGCAACAATATTATAAGTCTGAGCAGAGAGTTCGAAGGGGTGAATCAAGAAACTTTCTTGCAAGAGATTTGTCAGGTAACACTTCCTAATATTTCGACATATATGGCATATCTTGTACAAGGTGTAACGTAATATTTAGAACAGACATAAAATGCGCAGGATCCGTCCGCCTTGTTTACAGCCCACACCTAGTCAGCGTAGCACTTTATAATTAAAAAATTGCAACAAAACTTGCTACAGCACAAAAAGCCTAGTTTCAGACTGTGTAGACACAATGCGGCCTTCGTGCGAAATTTTTAATGCGGAAACCGAGAAGTTCCGTCAGGAAACACTAGTAAAAGAGGCATTTATTATACGAAAAGAAAGAAATACTGTCGGCTGGAAATGATGCTTGACCTATAACAGTGAGAAGAAGCGTGGTTCCTCGGTATCACTAGCAGGATCAGGTCGCGAGCGTGGCTTGATAAAATCAGTCCTGGAATTTGGGTGAAATTCAGAGATTTACACGTGGTTCTACTCCGGGCACTATTCAAAGGCTGCAAATAAAAAGAGCTATGTAATTACAGGCACTCTACATTAGCCAGGCCTGTTTCAGTAATATATATACCGCGTGATATTGTTTGGGTGATAGTGCTCCTCATAAAACTTATAACATGCGCAAAACAAATGCACTCACCATTGTAAGATCCATGCTCCATGCGATGTGTATCCGAGTTCATCCCACATCGAAGACGGTGGCCACGAGCGCCGACTTTTTTTCTAATTGTTGTTTCGCCTATATTAATTCTAACACTCACAAAAATTCGTGGCCACATTGCTGCGTATTTCAAGATGTAGGCTTCTCAGTAGGAATGACGACCGCAAGCGAGCATTTTTCACGAGAGGAGTGCGCTGGCAAGAACGGACAAGACGGCAAGCACTCAGGCGGTGTTGCACCCAGTCGGCGTGCTAGCGAGCAACGCATAGAAGGAAAGAGTGAAAGGAAAGGGTGAACGAAGAATATGGCGTAAACGCCACTTTCCCCCGCTGGACCTATCCCGGCCGCGGAGGGCGACAAGGAGGACAATAGTGACCCCGACGGTTTCCACCATGCTTCTGAGAGCACCCAATTTGAAACAGCAGCTTATGGCTGTCTGAACGCTTGACTGATAGCATTGACCAGGCTCACGTGGGTGCGTGGGGGAGAGGCAAGCGGGGGCTGAAGGACGGAAAGCTAGGCCGAAAAAAAAAAATCCGGAATGCGCCGTGCCAACTAAAGGCGAAGACAAGAGGTTGTTGACACGCAAATGCCAAAACGTGCAATTAACTTTTTTTTCTGTCAGGGGCATTCATACAAGGAGCTTACTACACATTCACGAACAAACAAATATATTAGAATAGGAGCATGATGATTATGTCGCCGCAACATGCCATGCATGCTAAACAAACAAAAGTTTCACTAATACATATGCGCTCCATCTCGATGCAATATAAAACGGTTCCATCAGCTCTGAGTCACTGTAATTCTCGATTCTCCTCAGAATCATGATCCACCAAAGTCGCGGAGCGTACATGCAAAATATACAATGCGCAGGCAAATTCGCAATACCATTGCTTCTTATGGAAAGCTCATGTTCTTATTCACGATCAATAAAGCAGCTGCTAATCTTATGCGACTTCCCCTGCTTGCTACGTGGTACACTGGCTTTTCTCTATAGGGGACGCATTTCGGTAAAGGACAAGTGCAAAAATGGCGGTGTACCATGCATGGAGTTGACATGGCAGAACATATTTCTGGTTCCTGCGCAGTGTGCCTGTGATCAGTGCGTTAGTTTTCAAAACACGTTGTTCAATCTCAGCAAGTCGTAGAGCACTAAAAGCCGACAAGGCGAAAATTGGCTTATTACGGGCCAATGTCCTCCAAAGAAAGCCAACTAATAACCCATATTGGCAAATCCATATGAAAGTTGGTCCAATAATTCCCGCCTTGTTGAACGGCAGTGCCAATATTGTTTACTGACTGTGTAATATGGGCCAACATTGGATCTCTATCAGAATGGCACAGCCAATATCGTTTACTGACTGTGTAATGTGGGCCAACGTTGGATCTCTATCAGAATGGCACAGCCAATATTCGCGCCACGCTGTTAACCTTAGGCCATCATTGGGCCAGGAATCAGAATGGCACTGCCAATATTGGAACCACGCTGTTAATCTTAGGCCGTCATTGGGCCAAGAAGTGCCAATATGTTTCCAACGTTGGCCCAACCTGATGTGCCGCCTGAGTTTCTACCATGCTCTTCTAATTTGTCTATTAATTTATTTTTCTGTCTTTCCGGCGCAGACGGCACCCATTCAAGTGTTCAAGTACGTCCTCGGAGTGGAAGCATGGCCATCATGTTGAGTTTCCAGCTACAAACTCTACGTGAAAAATAAAATAGGTTCGCGCTACGACGAATCACAAAATGGAACCCCGCAACCTGTGTGTCCCGTGCACCAAGCGCACCGACAAGAGATGCCAATTGCTTCAGCACCGAGAAGACATTAACGAAGTGCTCCTTGGTGCGGGACTAGAACTGTGCGAGGACGTCCGACAGGTCGGTGGCGCCCGCCTGGCAGTGACTCAGCATTCCGCCTTCAACTACCCACTCTGGGCTCAACCGGACGACCCGGTGAGAAGCTCGGCGTTCAAGCTCGCCAACGATCTGCTCACTTGTCACTCACGTTGTTTCACTGCCTTGGAAATATACTCCACCGTTGGCTGCACCCGCCAGGTGGTAGACGCTCTCAGGAAGAGGTCCGCCTTGAAAAGCTTGACTGTCTACTTAGTGGATGGCGACCCTCGCCAGGACCACAATCACCTTGCCGTTTTCGGGCTCGTCGACTGTCTGCCATCACTCGAAGAGCTCGTCTTCAAAACCGAGAGCGATCCGCTGTACTCGATGGTTAAATTTGGCCATGGCCAGCTTCTGGGACGCGCTCTCAGAAGTCTCACGACGCTTGATGTGAGGGCTCTGGAAATGAGCACATTTAATGCGCAGCAGTTGGTCTGGTCGCTCATAGCAAAACGCACCCTACCCGATCTAGCTGTCGGAGGCTGCGTGTACAGAGCCGGCTGCAACGGCGCGCCCGGGAAAGTATTTGCCCATTACCTGACCACCAGTGCCGCCACCCTGAAGAAGCTAACGCTAAGCGACGGCTCGGTTTGCGATGACCTCGTTCTCTGGAAGACACTCATCCCAGCGTTCTGTGAAATGACCACCTTGGAAGAACTGAATCTGGACTTATCCATCGCATATGAAATCTTGTAAGTAACCGTTCAACGTTACTTACTTTACGCTTAAAGGGCAACTCCGGCAATTTTTCGACGTCGACGGATCTGAATGAAACTTGCTGAGTGCCTTCTGCATGCTTCCGTAAAATCTTGAAACAATCAGTCTCGAGAATTGCGAAGATTTGTTTACAATTGAATTTCGTCCGTTCTCTCGTGCCACCTGCCTTGCCTCCTCCTCAGCTACTGGCAACATTGCGTTATGACGTAATATGTGGTATACACAGAGCATGCTGGGAATGGATGACAGACGACAGGGTCGAGGAGTGAGCTATAGTGATCGTAAGCTAATATTTGGCTTGAGAAGTTGCTGTCGCGAAAAGTGAGGTTCCGTGTGGGCGGGCAAGAGAAAAGAGGCATGTGGTGTTGCGTTGTTGGCAGCACGAACTTCAGCCCTATTACAAGGGTTGAAGTATTACAAGGGCAGTCATAATGACAATGCAAACACTTTATTGTCGGTAATATTAACAATAAATGAAGATAAAGCATTCCATTCTTGAACAGTGTGAGGAATAAACGACATCTTGAACATATCGGTTCTTGACCTGAACTCGCGCACTTTATGGTTATGATCAACCCGCTCGGATCTATAGTGTGGATGAAAAATGTACTTCTCCCTAAAAATAGCAATCCTATTTAATATATATTATGAAAAAAAATTACGCCTTGGTTTTCTCCTTCTTACTTCAAGGGGTTCCCATTCTAATTCCTGTTTTATGCCAGACACACTAATGTATTTACTATAATTCCCAGACACATAGCGGGTCGCTAAGTTCTGGATTCTTTCGAATTTTTGTCTGTCAGTCTTAGTGAGCGGGTCCCATACAGTACAAGCATATTCCAGCGCGGACCTAATATACGTTTTAACTAGTAAATCCCTAGAGTCCTGCGGAAACATTGTCGTGTTACGGCGCAATAAACCCAACATCTTGCAAGCTTTCCCAGAAACATCATCAACATGTCGATGCCAACATAGTTTTGAGGTGATCATCATCATCATCATCATCATCAGCCTGGTTACGCCCACTGCAGGGCAAAGGCCTCTCCCATACTTCTCCAACTGCCCCGGTCATGTGCTAATTGTGGCCATGTTGACCCTCCAAACTTCCTAATCTCATCTGCCCACCTAACTTTCTGTCGCCCCCTGCTACGCTTCCCTTCCCTCGGAATCCAGTCCGTAACCCTTAATGACCATCGGTTATCTTCCCTCCTCATTACATGTCCTGCCCATGCCCATTTCTTTTTCTTGATTTCAACTAAGATGTCATTAACGCGCGTTTGTTCCCTCACCCAATCTGCTCTTTTCTTATCCCTTAATGTTACACCTATCATTCTTCTTTCCATAGCCCGTTGCGTCGTCCTCAATTTAAGTAGAACCCTTTTCGTAAGCCTCCAGGTTTCTGCCCCGTACGTGAGTACTGGTAAGACACAGCTGTTATAAACTTTTCTCTTGAGGGATAATGGCAACCTGCTGTTCATGATCTCAGAATGCCTGCCAAACGCACCCCAGCCCATTCTTATTCTTCTGATTATTTCACTCTCATGATCCGGATCAGCAGTCACTACCTGTCCTAAGTAGATGTATTCCCTTACCACTTCCAGTGCCTCGCTACCTATCGTAAACTGCTGTTCCCTTCCGAGACTGTTAAACATTACTTTAGTTTTCTGCAGATTAATTTTTAGTCCCACCCTTCTGCTCTGCCTCTCCAGGTCAGTGAGCATGCATTGCAGTTGGTCCCCTGAGTTACTAAGCAAGGCAATATCATCAGCGAAGCGCAAGTTACTAAGGTATTCTCCATTTACTCTTATCCCCAATTCTTCCCAATCCAGGTCTCTGAATACCTCCTGTAAACATGCTGTGAATAGCATTGGAGAGATCGTATCTCCCTGCCTGACGCCTTTCTTTATAGGGATTTTGTTGCTTTCTTTATGGAGGACTACAGTGGCTGTGGAGCCGCTATAGATATCTTTCAGTATTTTTACGTACGGCTCGTCTACACCCTGATTCCGCAATGCCTCCATGACTGCTGAGGTTTCGACTGAATCAAACGCTTTCTCATAATCAATGAAAGCTACATATAGTGGTTGGTTATATTCCGCACATTTCTCTATCACCTGATTGATAGTGTGAATATGATCTATTGTTGAGTAGCCTTTACGGAATCCTGCCTGGTCCTTTGGTTGACGGAAGTCTAAGGTGTTCCTGATTCTATTTGCGATTACCTTAGTAAATACTTTGTAGGCAACGGACAGTAAGCTGATCGGTCTATAATTTTTCAAGTCTTTGGCGTCCCCTTTCTTATGGATTAGGATTATGTTAGCGTTCTTCCAAGATTCCGGTACGCTCGAGGTCATGAGGCATTGTGTATACAGGGTGGCCAGTTTTTCTAGAACAATCTGCCCACCGTCCTTCAACAAATCTGCTGTTACCTGATCCTCCCCAGCTGCCTTCCCCCTTTGCATAGCTCCCAAGGCTTTCCTTACTTCTTCCGGCGTTACTTGTGGGATTTCGAATTCCTCTAGACTATTCTCTCTGCTATTATCATCGTGGGTTCCACTCGTACTGTATAAATCTCTATAGAACTCTTCAGCCACCTGAACTATCTCATCCATATTAGTAATGATATTGCCGGCTTTGTCTCTTAACGCATACATCTGATTCTTGCCAATTCCTAGTTTCTTCTTCTCTGCTTTTAGGCTTCCTCCGTTCCTGAGAGCTTGTTCAATTCTATCCATATTATACTTCCTTATGTCAGCTGTCTTACGCTTGTTGATTAACTTCGAAAGTTCTGCCAGTTCTATTCTGGCTGTAGGGTTAGAGGCTTTCATACATTGGCGTTTCTTGATCAGATCTTTCGTCTCCTGCGACAGCTTACTGGTATCCTGTCTAACAGAGTTACCGCCGACTTCTATTGCACATTCCTTAATGATGCCCACAAGATTGTCGTTCATTGCTTCAACACTAGTTTCCTCTTCCTGAGTTAAAGCCGAATACCTGTTCTGTAGCTTGATCTGGAAGTCCTCTATTTTCCCTCTTACCGCTAACTCATTGATCGGCTTCTTATGTACCAGTTTCTTCCGTTCCCTCCTCAAGTCTAGGCTAATTCGAGTTCTTACCATCCTGTGGTCACTGCAGCGCACCTTACCGAGCACGTCCACATCTTGTATGATGCCAGGGTTAGCGCAGAGTATGAAGTCTATTTCATTTCTAGTCTCGCCGTTCGGGCTCCTCCACGTCCACTTTCGGCTATCCCGCTTGCGGAAGAAGGTATTCATTATCCGCATATTATTCTGTTCCGCAAACTCTACTAGTAACTCTCCCCTGCTATTCCTAGTGCCTATGCCGTATTCCCCCACTGCCTTGTCTCCAGCCTGCTTCTTGCCTACTTTGGCATTGAAATCGCCCATCAGTATAGTGTATTTTGTTTTCACTCTACCCATCGCCGATTCCACGTCTTCATAGAAGCTTTCGACTTCCTGGTCATCATGACTGGATGTAGGGGCGTGGACCTGTACAACCTTCATTTTGTACCTCTTATTAAGTTTCAGAAGAAGACATGCCACCCTCTCGTTAATGCTATAGAATTCCTGTATGTTACCAGCTATATTCTTATTAATCAGGAATCCGACTCCTAGTTCTCGTCTCTCCGCTAAGCCCCGGTAGCACAGGACGTGCCCGCTTCTGAGCACTGTATATGCTTCTTTTGGCCTCCTAACTTCACTGAGCCCTATTATATCCCATTTACTGCCCTCTAATTCTTCCAGTAGCACTGCTAGACTCGCCTCACTAGATAACGTTCTAGCGTTAAACGTTGCCAGGTTCATATTCCAATGGCGGCCTGTCCGGAGGTGATGCACACACCTAAATACTTGTATTCGAGAACAGTTTCCAATAGGTGGCCGTTGATGTTATAGACATAATTAGGTGCATTCTTTTTCCTCGTGAAACACATGTGCACTGTTCTTTCCAAATTTATATTCATGCGCCACTCTTCGCACCACCGGTGCAATGTATTTAGGTCTTCCTGCAAAGCAAGTGAATCCTGCGAATTTTTCACTTCTCTGTAGACTACAGTCATCCGCGAAGAGTCGCATGTAGGAAGTAATATTCTCTCATGTCATTAATGAAGACAAGAAAAAGCAACGGTCCTAAAATTGACCCTAGTGGGACGCCTCATGTGACGGAACTTACATTTGATTTGGTTCCGTTTATTGTGACATACTGACACCTTAAAGTTAAGTATTCCCTAATCCATTCAACAACCTTCTCATTCACATTTAAACAACACAACTTGTGGAATAACAGACCATGATCTACTACGTCAAAGTCCTTTTTAAAATCAATGAATATGCAGTCAATGATGCTACAACGACCGAAAGCTTCGCATACCGCATGAACAAACTCGGTAAGTTGTGTAACACATGATGTTGCCTGCCGGAAGCCGTGCTGATTTGGATTTAATAAGGGATTGAGATGATTCATTATGTTCGTATATCGGATGTGCTCTAGAGTTTTACAGGCATTGCTTATTAAGGACATAGGGCGGTAATTAGAGACTAATTCCCGAGGCCCGGTCTTATGAATAGGGACCACGCAGGCAATTTTCCGATTTGTAGGAAGAGAAGTGGTGAGCAAAGATTTCTTGAACTGGAGAGGTTAAAAAGGAGGTACAGATTCGGCACACAACCTGAAAAGGCCATTGTGCAAACCATCAGGGCCTCCAGCTCTGGACGCACCTAGTCGTTGAAGTAATGCATTAATTCCCCTTTCATCTATTTCTATGGACGCCATAGGATTAAGCTGAACTGGTTGATAAGGGATGTCACAAGTTTTGCTGGGCAGAAATACCGAACTGAAAAAATCACTAAAGGCGTTTTCTATTTCAAGACTGCCATCTATCATGTGGCCATTGTGCGCTATGGTTGGAATGCCTACATTATCGTTACCATTGCGTTTAACGTATCGCCAAAATTCCTTTGGGTTCTTTTGGAACCTTGACGAGGAGTCAAGGAAGCCCATTTTAGCTTTTGCAGCAGCCATCTGTAGAGCATTGTTAGCCGCCTCCAAGTTTCTTTTCGTCAAGGAGTTTCTATTCTTGCACCCGGGGCCGTATGCCCCGGGTGCAAGGGGCCAGTGGGGGGGGGTGTCATATACGTCTGAAGACACCCGGAAATTGTCGATATCCTCGCCTTCCTCGACTACATCCGGGGGGGGGGGGGGTGACAGAAGACCTATGGGCCCCGGGTGCCAGACGACCTAGCTACGCCACTGTTCGTCGTACACATTTTCTTTCATTTAGGTACAGCACATCATATTTCAGTTTTACACGAGTGCCTTCACTCTTATGCAGCTTCGAAAAATCCCACAGGAATTTCCTTTTGCGACGTATAGACTCAGAGAAATCTTTCGAGATACTAACAGTTTTCCCGTTCAACTTATTCGCTTTGGCTAAGATGCTTTGTCTTTCTTTCAAATAAGCAAATTTAGCAACGATAGGTCGTTTTCTTCCTTCGTGGTGTTTCCATAGTCTGTGTGCTACTTTAACGTGCACGGTGGTTGCACGAAGTTCAGACAATATTTCCATTACGTGGCCGTTAGACGTCTCGGGAGGCTCATGAGTCTCTGTATCAGAAATTCCGTAGAATAGCAATTAAGAACGCCGACTTCTGTTTTCCAGATCATCAACTTTTTTCAATAATTTCTTCACCACAGTTTGGTTGTCTTCGCATTGTTTCTTGCATGAGGTTAAGGTCAATTTAATACCTTCAAACTGTTCGATAGTTTCTTCTAAGCTTTCGATTCGCTTCTTTAGGTCATGTAATGCAGCCATACCCTCCTCCTGCTTTACTTCAATAGCTTCTAATTTCGATTTAATTTCATTCTGTCCTTGCAGAAGTGTGTCTAATGTATCTTGCATATCGGGTCCTGGATTCAACTCGACATCCCCACACTATAGTAACAAGAGAAAATAAAAAGCATAACTAAGCAGTAGGACAAAGCGTCGCCGCTCAGAACACTTGACACATCGCGACTGTGCGCCTGCAAACACAATCTGGGGCGGAACCGGCAAAATATGCAGATCAATGGGACACGAATCCTTAAAACAATCGCCAACCTGCACAAGCAGAAAAAATTCCGTGTAACGCAAAGGCCTAGCTGCGCCGGTTACACGCCCCAAGTTGACATCGACACAGAAAGACCGAGCGAACTAGTGGCAGCCCCCACCTCATTCTCGCCCATCCTCGCAAACATATAAGGCTGTGCTGAGCACAGGCGCCTAAACCTTCCTCCCATCCCTCACGGCCCTAATCTTAACTCGTTTGCCCGAGTTAGTCTGTTCAGTGGTTTAGCTTCTGCTGTTAAAAAATATTGTGCTGCGACTTCGATTTCGCATATATCGCACTTTCAATCTCTTCAGCACGCCCCTTACGATTCTTAAGCGTGCATGAAAATGCCGCGCTAGTGCGTACGCCCTTTATCGCCAAAAGGTTGCCAAATCAAGTCCGCCTTTGCCTTCCGCGTACATTATGGCCACTTTACCCACAGCCCAATACGCTTCTGATGACGCTTCTGTTGGAAGCATCATCTGCTATAAATGCTGGAATAGCTTCTAGTCACCATGAACTTGTCTATCTAGCGGCTCTTTCCTGCCCACATCTACATGTAGGCTAATCTGTAAATGATCTAATTCCTGTTCCCTTCTTCATAAACCAACTATGGGCTTGACTTGCGTTTGTACAAGCTTATAAAGCCTCTTTTGACGCGTGTTTTTTCAGCCCCGAAGTGACCGCTCTCTTGGCCGAAGCGGTTCTTCGCTGCCCTAGCCTACGACTCCTCCAGCTACCTCGGCCAGGACAAACCTACCGTGGCCAGTTCCTGAACGGCTGCCGATCGATATTCACGCTATAATGTGGCGCAGTGGATGAAGGCCTGGCTCAAAGCTCTGCGGACGACCTCCAGCTTGCTCGAGCTGCGCCTCAATTTGCCAGACATGGACAAAATGCAGTGTCACACTCTATTACAAGCTGTCGCTAACAACAAGACATTGAAGAAGGTGGTACTCCAAGGAGTGCCGCTGATCACAAATAACAAGCTCAACGCAGATCTGATCGTCCTCTCCAAAACCATCCAGGAGCTCAGCCTCGGCGACCGCGTTCGCGTCATGAACCTTTGCGTGACCTTTGGGAACGCGGCCAAGATATTGGCATCCACGAAACCTTCCACCGTGAACTTCGACAACCTCCGCATCGAATTCAGCGCCCAACACGACCTGGAACCTTTAAAGGCATGCTGCGAGGTGCTCTCTCGCCGTGGCACCTCAACGTCAGTCAATATCTGCTGCGATTTGATGAGTCACGCTGCGTTCAGCACCTTGTTGGATTGGTTAGCCAAGTCGTCCACGCTGACCCACGTGGAAATTGTCGCCGATGATCACTCAGGGATAACGGGTTACTGCGGTCGCTGCGTTGTCATGTACGACCGGGTGGTCCCAGCGCTGGCGAGGAACGCCAACATCACTAGACTAAGTTTTGTAGGCGTCAAGGTACAATCGAAACACCTTGACAAGCTCCGTGACTGCGCTCGTAAGCATCGAAATCTCATCGCGATCAGCCTGGCTCCCAGTTGCAGAGACGTCGACTCGTTCACACCACATCACAGAAATTCGCGGAACATGAAGTTCTACGTGCACGCCATGAGGGTAAGTTCCATACCTCTGCGATTTTTGGTTCTTGTTTTTTGGTGCAGCAAACGTACGAAAACTCGAGACACGCTTGCGATTCAGCCGCCGTATTCCAGGTGCGACGGCTCATGCACGGGAGGAGCATGATTCCAGTCAATGTGGATTTATCTGGCGGGTGAAAACAATAAACCAGAGAGATAAATGCAAATGTTTCCATAACGGAATTTCCAGTCGAAACCGCAGTGCTGGTGCGAGTGACGGTAGGAGATTACGTAGATGCGCCAGCCAATTACGTTCGCTTATAAAACTGGTTTTAATGTAGGATCCTATATTCTTCATATCGTATTTTTGCATATCGGAGTGATGGGGTTTATGGCTTTTGTAATAGGGAAGTGCGACAATTGGAAGTAATATCGTGTGGGTGCAGACACATTACCTTGCTTTGTTTAGAAAACAGTAATTGCTTTACAATTTAGCAACATGACACATAATAATTAGAACAGAAGAATGCCTGAAGTTATGAAGATGAACATTAGACTAATCCGCCCGTACCCATGATTCCATGGTAGCTGAAAAGCAGAAGCTTCATCCAGCGAGCTTGGTGGGATACTCTGCTGCAATGCATTCCGTCGTGAGGCTAGCGAGGGATTTTCTCTGCAGTCTGTATCGATTACTTTGCCTTCTTTCTTGTCTTACAGATGCTTCGCTCGTTCAAACGCTGACGTTCGAGCTATTGCGGAATTACAACTTTCCAACTCAGCAGTACCATTGTCTGGCGTCCCTTTAAGCGGGATCGGCTGCGCAAAATCTAACGAACAGTAACTTGCGGACAACTTGCCTGCTTAACGGGCAACTTACATGACATCTTAAACTACTTTTTTCCCGCAGTACATGACTGTTCTGAAAACTCTTGGGAGAAAAGTGACAAGCCTTGGATCGTCGTAAATAATTTAGGAATAGTTGCTTTTCTACTGCCAATTCGGTTTCTATTACCAGAAGGATAGTGTGTTGTGACGTCATCATACAGTACGTGGAAGAAAGACACTGCGACGCTTTGACGCCTGCTCGGTCGTCCGCTATGCTGCTACATCGGCTCTCCCAATGAGCAGCAGCATTGCGGACAACCGAGCGAGCCGCAGCGAGTGTCGAAACGTCGCAATCTCCGGCTCTAAGCTTACCGCCTTTTGCGTCATGAAGCCACAACACCGCAGAAATGAAACTGGAACAGATTGCAGAAAAGATCTTATATTAAATTATTAGGGTCGCAGTGAGGCCTGACCGTATTTTTTTCGCGATTTATTCTCACTATGCCTTCAGTTGAAGCAAAATAAAAAAAAAGAAAATCAAGACTCGAGAACATCGTGTCAGTGACCGGGTTTACGATAAAGGGTAAGGTTCATCTCCAAGACTGTGTGTGCAATTTTACCTCCCTCAAAACTACAAAACGGAAGTAGTCTGGTTGTTATACATGTCATGTGTCTGCTGGATCAGATTGAAGCTACGTATGGACGCATCTGTACATTTACATCCCTCATGCACATGTATAAGGAAAGCTAAATCACCACTGGCAGAGGCCTGCTTTGCAAGCTTAAGAATGTTCTTAGATTGTGTCCACATGGCACATTCCAGCTGTGCTCTTTTGCTTGGTTTGGGTATGGTATGGTATGGAGAACTTTATTGGGTCCTGAAGGTCAACCATACGTTGACGCGGGCCGCTCCCACGTTTGGGATTAGGCGTTACATATTCTGAAGAACGAAAGAGTGAAATAGTGAGTTATCTGTCTGTCGTTTTCCCTCGTTGGTCTAGGAAATACTTATGTCAAACCAACTCGTTCCAGAGCATAGCTTGTTCTATCTCGATAACCTTCACCACTGGCGCCATGGTTGGCGTGTTTTAACAGCTAGCGGCGGAATGCACAAAGCTTTTCGTTAGTAAGTGCGGTGTGGCATGGGCCAACCGCTTTGCTTAGCCTTAGACTAGCCGATGCTCTTAAGAATAGTTCTAGCGTAATAACATTCCTCTTAATACGGCCCTATGTTGGGCCGAATATGGCTTCCAAAGTGTCAACGGTATTTTACTGCACATGCCACCGCGGAGCCTTAGAGATTGGCCTCTATTAATGTTGAGGGAGCCTTCGCAGCGAAGTGCGATGTCGACGCGAGCTATTCGTGCCCACGTTCATTGCTGTTCTCTACAAAATATTGAACACTCGCAGGAGCTGCACGGGCTCATGCTCAAGAACGCCGCTCGAATAAGTGTGGCGGCCAGGTTCGTGTTGGGCGAGGACATCCGCAAGGGTGCCAGAGTCATCGAACGCCTGCACGAGCATCCTCGGTTGCTGGAACTGGTGCGGGAAGGAGCATCGGTCACCGACGCCGAGGCCCAGGAGATGGCCCAGCGAGCCATGGAGAGGGTGCGGGACTGCAGCCTTCGCGACTACATGAGGCTCACCGGCGTGATCAAGGAGAAAGTGGAGCGCCTTGACACCGACTCTAAAGAAGTCCACCTTGTGAACTTGCCGGCAGACTTCTGGCTCCGGGTGCGCCGATGCCTGAAGATTACGCACGTTGTTATCCCGCGCGGAGTCCAAGTCTGCGAGGGGCGCCCCGGGCCCATGCCCCTCGTGGAATCTCTGTTTAGTATGGGACTTGCATGAGCCCCACCTCCTAAAAGCGATTGTTGCAACGCCACTCGCTGCCCGTACTGACCTACCTTCTTTCAATCGGCGCTGCCCTTGTCTAAGTAAGGGAAGCGCGCTTGCCTGTACAACAAACAACGTATGGACCCACTAACCGAGAAATAAAAGCATTATTATCTACAGACAGAAACGTCGTTATGTTCTTTATATAGAAATATCGTAATAAAATATGTCACGCGGACGATTACCACTTCATTTCTTTAAATAGATCAAAGGTGGCAACATTTCTAACTAATCAGAGTCAACAGCTAACACTTCCAGGGTGTGCTCGACGAGCAGGACTCGACGGACGTACATTACGAGGATTTATCTTCCAAAAGCTGATGGAACATGCTACGATTTCTTGCCCCTTAGTCAGGCCCAGCCCAGACAAAATACCTAGGAAGCCATGGGTGCTTGGAGAACTATGTATGTCTGATGCCACTGACACTTTTTATTTCACCATCCATAGACACTTTCTGGTGTATAGCAGCAGCCATAACTGGGTACCTTCGCTATACACCTGGTTCTGTGGGTTACGCCCAGTACTGGGGAACTACTCCTACTCCAACTTTATCATTGTCAGGCCTCTGTCGCCCACGCATGACGTTTTTTTTAGGTTAATCCTAACTTTTCACTTGTTCATTTCTTTCAATTGACTAAAATCTTGTTGCAGTATTGTTCGCAAGAGCGGGCTCAAGTGTTTTATGAAATATAATTCTCATTTTGCGCCAATGCTGATGATATAGGGAAAATCGCATTGAAGAAGAATTGATCAAACTAATCTTCATTTGCAATGGTATACGGGCAGCTTCTACCTAGAGCATGAATATCTTGCTAAGCGTTCACATTCTTTTCAACGCTGCGCTGCAAGTTTTTACAGCGAACGAACTAGCGTGGGTAGCTAGGACCGCTCCAAAAGTGTATATGCTTTTTTTGATGGTGTCCTGGAAGAACTAGATCCTTCAAGGAATATATATTTAGAGCTTATAACGTGCTGACAAGCTAGTTAGCAATTCATGACGTAGTTATATGTACGCACAAGCTTGAAAAAACACATGGACACACCCAAAGAAGCGCCGAATTTCTTGTGTGCGTATTTTTTCAGTTGCGCTGGCTATATAACTATGCTAAATTGAGAAAGAACGTGGGAGCGTATTAGACGTACCCATTTTTCTTCAGTTTATCAATATTTTTGTTCAGGCTATCTGTGACTACGCGATAGCAGGATTTCTAAATTGTTTGCTCGATAACCAATTTTGCTATTCCTTCTTTTAGAACCTTGTAGAATGGTTCAAATCGTAGTGTTTTTTTTTTCTCCTCTCGTTTTACACGACCAACATGTGTGGCCACGTCGTAGGCTTATAGGCCCAGGAATTGTGTTCTCCAAGCTTCGGTAGTTCGTGCGTGAAAATGAGGCCATTGTGTGCCCCCTGGAACTTGTTCACCACAGCCTTGACACTAATATGACTTAGTTTGCTATACTCGGTACGTACAAGATAATCACCAACATATCGGAAGCAACGGTTTACACTCGCAACTTTGAGCATTTCTATCAATCACGTGTCTCCAGCCGCAAAATATAAATCCCACCGCACCGGTGCTGAGCACGATCGTACGTGGCGATTTCTTCTTTCTGGAAAAATATATCCGTGCTCATATTCGATATACGCAGAGTTTATGTACGTTATTTCTAAGTACGCAATAAAATGGTTCACAAACTATTTTCAAACGTCTTGGAACATTTCCTATCCGCACAGCTTGACGCACTTATCAACCGTCTTGATTGCAGCCTCCTTCGGTATGTAGTAATATAGTAGGTCTGTGACGTCGATAGGAAAACGTAGGATTGGCGGAGACATTTCGGGGAAGTCGACGACTTGCTCCGATTCAATTTTTCGTTTTTTCTTTTATTTGGAACTCGTCAACCGGTTGCAAAAGACAGGCTTGGAGATATTTAGCCAGGGCCCATTGCCAGCTTCCTCTATCTTCAATAAATGTTCTTAACGGGCGGTCCAGCTTATGGGTCTTGACCGAAAGGATGGCCAAAGAATCAATGTCTTGCGTTCTTCCAGGTTCTTCTATAGATTTGTGAGTCTCATATCATGGCATTCCTTCACCGTCTTTTTATTTAGCTGTCCTATTTTCTTTTTTCTCTACCTGGCTATTTTCGAAGTTCTTCAAGAAAGCTTGTTTTCCAAAGGTTGTGTAATTTTCGACGTTCATTATTAAGAAAGCGCTTGTTTTGTCCGATAGTAGAGGTTTGAGATTTTCGTTTTTCGTAAACGTGACGAAAACACTTGGCTAACTGCTACATAAACAAATGAGTAAGGTCAACATCAGGCCTTTCGAGCGGGAGATACAAGTTATCTCATCGCATTGGTTCCCTCCCACAACGCCGCAGACAAAGCGGGCGAAGATCCTGTTATACAGTTGATTATCTCTATGGCGCACAATGAAGGATTTGAACAACAAACATCGATTTGACAGCTGGCAACCTATTTCAGACTGTTGCCCTTATTACAACCCAGCAATGGTCCAAGCATGGGCGAATCCTGGCAGAAATTGGTACCAATCTTCAACCAGTATTGGCAAAGTGCAATCCAATCCAACGCTGGCCCAGAGTTATATCCAATATTGGACCAATGTTATGCCAATGTTATGCCAATGCAACAGCCATTGTGCTGCCTACGTAGGACCAGTGTTGAGCCATATCATGGCCATTATTAATGCCAGCTAATGCCAGTGTGTCCCCCGCATAGGAGGAGAAATGTCCAGGCAAACTGCCCCTATTTTCGCTATTGTGAGTATTGGCATTACTCAGAATAGGCGTTCTGTACTATTTTGCTCCCCACTCTGGGTTTTCTTCAACTCCTTTCCTCTTCATTTCACCATGAATTCTTTCTTGGAGGAGGCTGCAAACAGGAACATATCCAAACCTAAACACACTAAGCAAGATGTTTCCCACCCAGTATAGAGACATTTGCCCCTGGTGCGGCGCCAAGCCCACCTTATATCACATTACATGGGAATGCGTTCAGAATCAACAATTCCTTCAAATAAAAGACCCGAGTGCGGAGCAGTGGGAGAGGGTGCTCGCCAGCAGCGACCCGAAAGTCCAGCATGGACTAGTAAGGCACGCTCTCCGAGTAGCCACCCTCAGTGGTGCCCTGGAATAGGGGCGTCGACCCTGCGCAGATGGGGAAGAAGACCGTGAAGACGGCCGACCGCATCTGCCACCGCTAATTTATAACCAATTAGAGCAAATAAAGTTTTTCCTCCTCCTTTCTAGCCCATGTTCGGTTGACAGCCTCCGCCAATGCGACTAACAACGGACTGCTCTTTAATTTAAAGCGAAGTTTTCTTTCTCTCTTTCGACTTTCGCACTGCTGCTGCGGTGGGCTGTTGTCGCGCAGACCGCCTCGGGAGGAGGGGGGTCAGAGCCTGTATATACTAGATGAGAGCGACAACAGAGAAAAGGCGACCGGAGAAACTCGTTTTCGCCGGACCACGTCGAATGTGCACAATGCCCTCTGGAGCTCCCTGGCTAGGCCACGTTAGCCGTTTGGCAGCTCTAATTATCTGTGACTAACCTCCCAACAATTCTGTGGCCGCAGTTTAGCTTTTGCGGCTATGGCATTGCTTGAGGTCATGAATCTGATCCCAATCGCGGCAACTGCATTTCGACGGGGGCGAAGTAGAAAACTAACGTGCACTTAGATTTTAGGACCCATCAAAGAACATGACGGTGCCTAAATTAAACCGGAGTCCGCCACTGCGGCTTGCGTCATAATCCGAATGTGGTTTTGGAACGTACCGCCCCATCATCCAATTCAAGTTTAATATGTCTGCCACAAGGCGATGTGCCATGTGAGGAAATGACCACGCTGAACCCTCTAAGAGGTTATAAAATATGGCTCACAACAACACCTCAAGCAAACACCTCTCCCTGTTTGTTCTGTGTATTACGTAAAGAGCAATGGTGCACGCAAGGTAACGTTTAACATCAACTCACCGCTCTCGTGTTAGCCTAAGCGCTGAACAAATTAAGCTTTAGCCGCCGACATCACCGGTAATTATCGTCAATGAAGGCACCCAGCACAGAAAGCTTCGCTTATATCGATTCCCACAGTGCGTGGGATCTGCATATTTAGTTTCTTTCTTTCGTTCAACAAGTGCAAATGTTTTTTTTTCTATTTATCCAGAATCAGACGCCAGACATCTAAGACGAATACTAAGTACAAAGTTACGACAAATGCCTTATCCTTCCCGATCCGTGCGCCGTGTAAACGGCACCCGCCGTGGTTGCTCAGTGGCTATGGTGTTGGGCTGCTGAGCACGAGGTCGCGGGATCGAATCCCGGCCACGGCGGCCGCATTTCGATGGGGGCGAAATGCGAAAACACCCGTGTACTTAGATTTAGGTGCACGTTAAAGAACCCCAGGTGGTCGAAATTTCCGGAGTCCTCCACTACGGCGGGCCTCATAATCAGAAAGTGGTTTTGGCACGTAAAACCCCATAATTGAATTGTGTAAACGGCCTGCAACCAAAGCTTCCTTGAAGGAACACGAAACATCCACCCGACCTAGCCACAGCGTGGTTCGCATACACACACTCTAAAAAAAAAGTTTATATCTGCAGTGTATATCTGCCGCACAACAATAATCGTCATCTGCCTTGCTTGCGTTTCTTTTTTTGAAAAAGCTGCGAACGCTACTTTCCTGTCGGCAATGCTATGTCATGCTGATAAGTGCATGCCGTTCATTACTGGCAAGTACCGGGCTCGCAGCTTTAGAGAAAGGAAATGAGGACAAGACAGATGAAGTCTATCGTCTGGTTGAAAGATACGACTCAAAGGGTGTAAACGTTTCTCAGAGGACACCACAGCTATCGACAAACAATTCCAACGCCCTCTCAGTATCGTAGTTATGGCTAATGACTAATAATTAGAGATGTTAAGAGGAAGCTTTAGCTCGCGCCCAGTTCTGATGCCGCCTATTCAAATACACGTGAAACCAAGAAGTGGTTTACTCCGATAACCCTTCAGCCGATTTTAATGAAGTGTGTGGTAGATTTATGACACACTTGGCGCTGCGTCCCGTTCTACTTTCTGGGTTCTTTTCCTTGTGAGAGCTCGCGCTTTGGGACGCTGCGTATGACGTCATACATCCGGGATCGGTCTACGTTCCTCAGTACTTTAACCGCAGAAGGCGACACTACGTAAAAATGGTGTACCTAGTTAATTAACGGCACACGTTAATCATGCCTCGACATTTATTCCACGTTTTACCACTGTCGTTGTCGTATTCACATAAACAACAGGACATTACATAATTGCGATTGCACAACACTTAGCCGCAGATCACGTCACAATCGGTGTTTTTCTTGCTGAAGCCCGGTTTGGCACCTGTGTAGAGCCCAACAATCGGCATGTGTCCAGCGGGCCGCAATAGAAATCAAGAAGTAGTCTTCAAGGCGGTCGTCGTCGTACTGCCGTTTTTCCACACACAGGTACGCTCGTACCGCACAAACAACTAATCAATCTATACAAACGCGTTATTTCATCCGGTAACGCTTTCTGGAGCTCCAAGCAATGTGGATAGCAGGGTATCTGTAGAATAACATCGATTCTGATAATATATTCGAATAACATGACAACGATTCCCGCAGTTTGTTGGATTAGTGCAATTATTTATTTTTTACCGACCACCATACACGCGTTTTCTTCCGGCGTATAGGTATCTTCCCTGCTCTTTCTTTGGTAGTTAGCAGGATCTCTGCTGTGCTCACTTCCTGGAATGACTGGCGCTAGTAATGCTACCCGCGTCATCATTCCCGCTTCCAACGCTCTTCGTTAAACGCCAGTAAGGTGTTAAACACGTGTCCGAGTTTTTTCGGTGGCGAGTGCTCGCGGAGACGTTTCTGAGAAACATTCCTGGCGTTCACTTGTCTCGTTGCCTGCGCGGTGAGTCATCGCCCGTGACAAATACAGCAGGCTCGACAACGTCTAGGAGGCGATCTTCGACACAATAGCTAAAAAGGAGGTCTTCAAAATGGCTCTTCCCCCACCACAGCCGTGGGGGAGGAGGCTATCGGAGCTCGGTCCGCATCCAGGCAACGTGAAAGTCAACCTGAGTGGCAGCGGTCGGTCACTCGTCCTGCGTCTGCGGGTGGGGTCGACGACTGGACAGACCTGACGACGGCACGTGATCGCTACGTGTGGACCTCACATTCCACTAGAAGGTGAGTGTTGAAATTTATTCTCCATTGTCCTTTTTGTGTTGTATAAGTTGTTGTTTATGTTGCATTTTATTGCACTAGAAATTTAAGAAAAGAAACCAGATACCATGCTTTATTTCAAAGCGACATATACCATCGTTCCCCAAATCTGCGCTTCTGTGCCAGGATTTGCGATACCGGAAGAAACACATTTCATTAGCTTTGTTTTTCGTCCTGTTATCGTGGCATTATTGACCGACATACTGACGCGAACTAATCTGCTATATTCCAGAAATCGGGCAAAAAGGCTAGAGAGCGCAATGCGTACGTGATCCTTCGAGTGCATTAGCCAACGTGCCACGTGTAGTTTGCGTTACGAGACTCAATTACAATCTTAGAAGTGCCTTCGCTACTGTTAGCGTTATGTAGATGATTTACCCGTCATGCTATGTCAGGCAAACGGCTTTCAGGGAGGTTCTTGCACACTTGCTTTAGAAAGGGGAAGAACCATTATCACATGTAATTCAGCAGTGAAATATATCTTTCTTTTTTTTCGTCTAGAACAAAACAGCGCAACAAAATTACAGTTGTTTTCGCGGCGCCAAACCGGGGAGCTGACCTTATTACCATTTATATGTACATGTGTCAGTATTTGATGCCATGGTATCTGAGGTAAGGTCGGGCGACGCCCGAGAAGCGAACTTCACTTTAGGTCCGAAGGCGTGCGCTTGGATACGATGACCGCGACGATAGCCACACCACTAAGCATCCCACCAATTTCCCTATCGTGATATGATTACTTCCATACGATACGTGACTGAGTGTTGACGTCGAACAAAGAAAGCTAGAGCCAGATTAAGATGCCGCCAGTAAAACGGCCCCTGGTGCATCCTCTGACAAAGCCTAGATAGCTACAAAACGAAATCAACAGCCTCACAAACGATTCTCAACAAACGATTGTTGCGTCGAAAAGATTTGCTCGTTTTCTCACTCGCGCTGTATGCTGAGCTGTCTGCTTGCACATATGAGGTGCCGTAAAAGAAAGAAAACATTATTCGGTTGCTTTTCTACCCACACTTTATCCAGCAGCCAGTTACAAAGGACCCCGGCTTCAAGAGTAGGGCAGTTCAAGGCTAGTAGAGAAACTTCCGGGAGTGTACGTGTTGTTGACCTCAGTGATAGGGCTCGGTTCGGACTGTCGCGTACTATGACCCTTCCTCTCTTGGCCGCATCAGCATATATTTTATGTCCAACAAGGAGTTCCAAGTGCGACGTACCGCAGGGTTGTATTTCAATTGCAACACTTTCCGTTGTGAAAATTAACTGAAGGACTATCATCTCCTTGGCCTGTGGTTTACGGCACTCCATGAATGCTTGTACCCCAGTGGTACAAACATTCTTTGTGATTTGTCACCTTTTTGTTTAGTACTTCTCCGTTTTCTTTCTACCTTCCATTTCCATGTTTCTGCCTCCTTTCTGTAGAATAGGCACGCGTCGTGCCCCTTCGGGTGACAGTTGCCAGCCTGCTCCTATCTAAACCTTTCCTGTCACTATATTTTTTAAAAACGAACATGAAAATTATGCAGATATCCCACGCACTGTAGGAATCGATGTAAGTGAAGCTTTCCTTAGTGGATGCTTTGATTGAGGATAATTAGCGGTAATATTGACGACTAAAGCTTAATTTCTTTAACCTTTTACCCAACACGAGAGTGGTGAGTCGTTGTTAAACGTAACCTTGCGTGCACCACTGCTGTTTGTCTGTGTAGAATACGGAACACACAGGGAGAGGTGTCTGCTTGAGGCGTTGTGGTGCGCCATAGTTCATAACCGCTGAGAGGGTTGAGCGTTATCATTGACTCACATTTGACATCGCATTGTGGTAGAAGTATTTGGAGAAGCGGCAATAAATTACATCCAAAAAGTAACAGCCGAATCTTTCCAAGGCAAGGAAGAGGTTGTACTTGAAGAAAAAAAGAGCATGAAAGAGACCCAAATGGAAAAGGAGCTGGTGCTGACAAATTTAGACTGGAAGAAAGTGGAAGAGAAAATTCCTAAGCGCATAGCCACAGGGCTAGACGAGGTTCCCGTTAGGCTGATAAATGTACTGGGACCAAAAAGTAAGGAAGCTCTGGTGAAAGCAGTGGAAAAAACTTTAAAATATAGGCGAATACCAGACAGTTGGCGACAAAGTAGAATGAATTTAATTTATAAAGGTAAGGGAGAGAAAGACAGAATCCACTCGTATAGACCATTGACCATTACATCGGTAATATACAGGCTAGCAATGCAGGCAATCAAATTAAAGCTTCAAGCATGGGCAGAGAATAATGGCATTTTGGGAGAGTTTCAGAATGGCTTTAGAATAGGTAGGCGTTTGGATGATAACTTGTTTGTTCTTACTCAGTGTATTGAAATATCAAAAGCAGAAAGCAGGCCGTTGTGTGTGGCCTTTTTGGACATTACAGGATCCTACGACAACGTAGACCGCAACATTTTGTGGGATATTCTGGAAGGGGAAGGCTTAGGTAACGATTGTCTACAGCTTTTGAGAGAGATTTACCTAGAAAATACCGTTTGCGTTGAATGGGAAGGGATGAGGAGCGCGGAGAAAGTTCATATCAACAAGGGACTGAGGCAGGGGTGCCCTTTATCCCCGCTGCTGTTTATGATGTACATGGTGAGGATGGAGAGGGCGCTAGAAGGAAGTAATATAGGCTTTAATCTCTCATACAAACAGGCAGGTACAGTAATAGAGCAGCAACTCCCAGGTCTATTTTATGCGGACGACATTGTGTTGCTCGCTAACAAGCAAAGTGATTTGCAACGTCTGGCTAATATCTGTGGACAGGAAGGCAACAATTTAGGTTTGAAATGTAGTGTTAGAAAATCAGGTGTTATGGTATTCAATGAAAACAGTGAACAGACAGTGGAGATACAGGGCCAAGAAATACCTCGGGTAACAGAATATAAATACCTTGTATATGGATAAACGAAGGCAATGGATATATGGAAACACAGGAAAAAACCATAACAGTCAAGGGGGAGAGAAATGCAGCCATAATGAAGCACATAGCGCTATGGGGATACAATAGGTACGAGGTCCTCCGAGGTATGTGGAAAGGGGTAATGGTTCCAGGACTTACTTTTGGAAATGCGGTTGTTTGCTTTAAATCAGGGGTACAATCAGGACTCGACGGGAACCAAAGATCAGTGGGTCGCTTCGCATTGGGCGCTCACGGGAAGACTTCAAATGAAGCTGTGCAGGGGGATATGGGCTGGACTAGTTTTGAAGTGAGGGAAGCTCGCAGAAAATTGAGTATTAAGAACGGCTGAGGAATATGGAAGAAAGTAAATGGGCTGGGAGAGTGTTCAGGTATCTGTACAGGCAAAACATTGATTCACAGTGGAGGAAAAGAACTAGGAAGCTTACCAGCAAGTATGCGGCCTATGGGGTGGGCAACACAGCAACAAAGAAGGTCAAGCGGAAAGTCAGAGAGGCTGAATTAATCTCATGGGTGGCGGCAATGGAAAAGAAACCTGCCATGAGTAACTACTTAAGAGGAAAAAACGAAATCATGAAAGAAACCATTTATGATAACTCAAAGGGAAGCTCATTACTTTTCGAAGCGAGATCGGGATGCCTTAGAACACGCACCTATAAAGCGAGATATAAGAAGGAAGAAGAAGCATGTGCTTGCTGCGGTAAAGCTATAGCTTATAGCTCCCTATAGGGAAACGACGGAGCATATTTTATTAAATGTGATGACGTCTACCCAGCGGTCGATTTAGGCACCACTGGCCTCCTTGAAGCCCTTGGGTTCAGCGGGAGGAGTGGTAAAGCAAACAGGTCCGCAATAGACATTAGTAAGAGGCGATTGGAGCATTGGTGGAAGAAAAGTAGGGAAACGACAAAAGACGGAGACGTACAAAAGCACAGTTCGCAATAGGGGATCAGAAAAGGTTGGACGTGGTAGTTCATGGTGTTTTTTTTTCTTTTTTCATTGGTTAACCTAGGTAGGATATTAGGCAGCATAGTAGCAAGAGCTTGGTGGCGCAACCCACCACCCCGTTCCAAAGGGGACGCTCATAACATCCATCCATTAAACATGACTTAGATCATGGGACTGTACGTGCCAAAACCCCGATCGGATTTCGAGGCACGCCGTAGTGGCGAACTCCGGATTAATTTTGACACCGTGATGTTCTTCCACCATCTTCGTCATCAGCTTACTTTATGTGCACTGCAAGACGAAGGCCTCTCCCTACGATCTCCAATTAACCCTGTCCTTCGCCAACCGAATATTACTTGCGCCAGCGAATTTCTTAATTTCATCACCACACCTAGGATAGGATAAGAATAAACTTTATTTGTCCAACGGTTATTAATGTTGGCGCCCGGGGCTAGGCTGCCAGGGGTCCATCGCCCGAGGAAAATCTTTCGAGATCCTCGGCAACGGCCCTGGCCCGCTGGACAGCCCACTCCTGGTCCTCGGGTGCCTCGCTCAGGAGGGCGGCTTGCCATCTCTCACTGAGGCGCCCCGCTTCAGAGGGTCCTGATGTTGTCTTCTTCCTTCCTCCTTGTCCTTCTTCCTCATGGCGTTGGCATTCCCAAAGCATATGGGCCATATCGGCCCGTTCGTGTTCGCACCACGGGCAGCCGGGCGACGGGTGCAGCGCGGGCCACAGGAGGTGCAGGTGGTAGCGGTTGGTGAAAGTGCCCGTCTGCAGCCGTCTCAGGTCGAACGCCTGGGACCTGTCTAGGCGCCCGTGGGGTTGTGGATATTTTCTTCGTTCTTTCGTATAGTGGCCAAGCACCTCTCTGTATGTTGCCGGAAATTCCTTGACATCGCAGTCGGCGTCCGCGTGATCCCCAGCTCCATCCACCGCGATTTGTGTTATGTTGGCAAGTACAGCGGTCCACCGGTTATCTAACGTACGCATTACATGACCTGCCCAGCTTCATTTCGTTCCGTTAATGTCAATCAGAATGTCGCATATCCCTGTTTGCTCTCTGATCCAAACTGCTCTCTTTCTGTTTCACCGTTATGCCTAACATTCTTCGTTTCATCGCTCTTTGCGCAGTCCTTAACTTGTTCTCGAGCTTCTTGGTCAGCCTCCATATTTCTGCCCAATATTTCGGCACAGGTAGAATGTATTGATTATGCACCTTTTTTAAATAATAATGGTAAGCTTCCAGTCAGGAGCTAACAATGTGTGCCGAATGCGCACCAACGCATTTTTATTTTTCTGTAAATTTTCTTCTCATGATTACAAAGACGGCGCCGAATAAAACAACACACGAAGAAGGGGGACACGAGACAGCACGTAGGCGCACTACGGGCTGTCTTGTGTCCCCCTTCTTCGTGTGTTGTTTTATTCGGCGCCGTCTTTGTAATCGTAATCAACTAGCCCACCAACACATGCTCAGTTCCTTCTCATGATCAGAGTCCCCTGTGAGTATTAGACAGGCACGTACCCAAGGGGAGGCCCAAGGGGGCCCGCCCCCCCCCCCCCCCCGAAATCAAGTGGCATACCCCCTCCCCCCCTCCCCACCCACGCCACCACTCCTCACACATTCCTAAAGCCCCGCCAGATCAATGTTGAGACTTGGCAGCTATTCATCGGTCAGCATTATGCTGCCTTTTTCACTCCTTTTAGATGGCGGTAGTTATCGGCATCTCTTGTAATGTGAAGGACAGTTTTCTCATAGATTCCGCACCGGCGCGATTAACTCGAGATGCGTTCAGTTGTCACCATCTATTCAACCGTCACGCGCATAGCTGTTGCTTTTGTTAGTTCAACCTTCTTTGTTTAGGCTGATCCTGGGACCAGGAGAGGGATGCGGCTGTTACTCAGCTGGTCTGTACTCTCATGGAACAAGCTGCGGCGGAAGAAAACGCCAATTGCGTTTAACTTATCCCTTTGCTTCATTATTTCTTTGAGTTACGGCTCGCCGCGACGCTGGCAGATGCCCGGAACCATATACACGTGGTATGGGTTAGGTAAGGTGGGAAATAAAATAATGTGAAAGAGCGTCCACCATGAAACCCTGCAATAACCCTTATACCCATAAGCAAGATGACTGTCGCCCGTTACCTCGTCTGTTTTTCCCTAATTGTATAGCACTTTTCGTGCAAAATTGGCAACTGGAAACAAAAATCGCAAGGAGCTGAGAAATTAAGCGATCTACTAAGGGAGAGAGCCAATGCAACAACCAAACTGCAAGCAAAAGCGAATAATAAAAAAGTTAACCGTTGCTTATGAGCATATTTATGGATCAACATCTGTTTACTTAAAAAGGAAGTAGAGAAAACGCCGCCGGAAGTGGAGAACAATTACTTGTTTTGAATGACGCTTCTACAGTTATCGGTCGAACCGCCTCACGTAGCCACTTCTCTGCTGTGCTTATGTGGGTGTTTTTCTAACCTTTCGCGGTGAGTGCAGTACGTCTAGAATCGCAGAGTCTTGCGCTCTACGCGGTTGTATGGGACTGGCGGCCGCACAGCGTTGTTACGCAATTCGTGGAACTGTAAAAACTGATAAACAAGGCGAAACTAACTGATATTCGAAACTATAACATGAGAAAGACTGAAGAAGCCGTAAAATATGAACGCTGCCTGAAATCAGTAAAAAAGAAACCTGGCATAGGACAAAGCATGATGTATGCACTAAAAGATACGAAGGATAATATCATCAGCAATCTCGAAGATAAAGTAAAAGCAGCGGAAAAATTCTAAGCTGACCTGTATACAGTACCCAGAGGAGTCACGATACCTCACTTAGAAACAGTAATGAACAGGATACAGAAACTCTCCTATAACTAGCGATGAGATCAGAAGGGCCCTGGAAGACATGAAACGATGAAGAGCGGGAGGAGAAGGTGGAATAACAGTCGATTTAATCAAAGGTGGAGGAGACATAACGCTTGGAAAACTGGCGGCTCTTTATACGAAGTGTCTATCGACTGCAAGGGTCCCAGAAAACTGGAAGAATGCAGACTATATACTAATCCACAAAAAAGGAGACGTTAAAGAATTGAAAAATTATGGGACCATTAGCTTACTCCCTGTATTATATAAAATATTTACCAAAATAATCTCCAAACACTGGACTTTAGTCAACCAAGGAAACAGGCTGGCTTCAGGAAGGGATACTCTACAATGGATCACATCCATGTCATCAATCAGGTTATCGCGAAATCTGCAGAGTACAATAAGCCTCTCTATGTGGCTTATATAGGTTACGAAAAGGCATTTGATTCAGTAGAGATACCAGAAATCGTAGAGGCGCTACGTAATCAAGGAGTACAGAACGCTTACGTAAAAAGCTTGGAAAATATTGCTACATGCGTGTGTTACTTGTTTGTTTGAACGAGGCGCGTAGGCGCCATCACTCCAGAAAAGAGGAGGAAGAACGAACTGGGCTCGCGCTGTGAATCTAACCGGTCAACGCTGCAACTGTTGTTGTAAATATAATCTGTAAATAGTTTCTCGTCTTACTGACTCGTCCTTCGCGTAAGAATATCTACAGAGGTTCTACAGCTACCTTAATTCTACACAAGAAAAGCAGGGTGATACCTATAGAGAAAGGGGTCAGACAGGGAGACACAATTTCTCCACAGCATGCTTAGAAGAATTCAAGCTATTAAACTGGGAAGGCTTAGGAGTAAAGATCGACGGCAAATATCTCAGCAACCTTCGGTTTGCCAATTACATTGTTCTATTCAACAACAATGCAGACGAGTTACAATAAGTGATTGGAGACCTTAACAGAGAGAGTGTAAGAGTGGGGTAGAATATTAATATGCAGAAGATGAAGATAATGATAAATAGCCGGGCAAAGGAACACGAGATCAGGATCGCCAGTCGGCCACTAGAGACTGAAGGAGTACGTTTACCTAGGTCAATTAATCACAGGGAACCCTGATCATGAGAAGGAAATCCACAGAAGATAAAAATAGGTTGGATCGCATACGGGAGACATTACCAGCTCCTGACTGGAAGCTTACCATTATTATTGAAAAGTAAGGCGTGCAATCAGTGCATTTTGCCAGTGCTGATATATGGGGCAGAGACTTGAGCAAGTTTAGGACCGCGCAAAGAGCGATCGAACGAAGATTGCTAGGCATAACGTTAGGAGAGAAAGAGAGCGGTTTGGATCAGAGAGCGACGGGTATAGACGATATTCTAATTGACATCAAGAGGGAAAAAAACATGTAGCTGGGCAGGTCATGTAATGCGCCAGTTAGATAACCGTTGGACCATTAGGGTTACAGAATGGGTACCAAGAGAAGGGAAACGCAATCGAGGACGACAAAACACTAGGTGGAGCGATGAAATTAGGAAATTCGCGGGCGCTAGTTGGAATCGGTTGGGGCAGGACAGGGGTAATTGGAGATCGCAGGGAGAGGCCTTCGTCCTGCAGTGGACATAAAACAGGCTGATGATGATGATGATTATTATGATGATGATGATGGAGGTGGTGCCCCCCCTCCCCCCGAAAAAAAATCCTGGGTACGTGCCTGGTATTAGACCTAGGTAAACGTACTCCTTCACAGACTCTAGATGCTGACTGGTGATCCTGAACTCTTCTTCCCTTGTCCGGCTACTGATCCTCATCTTTCTCACCTGAATATTATCTTCAACCCCACTTTTATACTCTCTATGTTATGCTCCTGAATCATTTGTTGTTACTCGTCCCTAGTGTTGCTGAACAGGGCAATGTCATCTGCAGATCTAAGGTTGCTGAGATATTCGCCGTTTATCTCTACTCCTAAGCGTTCCCAGTCTAATATATTGAATACTTCTTCCAAGCACGCAGTGAATAGCATTGCTGAGGTTGTGTCTCCTTGTATGACCGCTTTCTTTGTAGGTATCTTCCTACTTTTCTTGTGGAGAATTAAGGTAGCTGTGGAATCTCTGCAGACACCTTCTAAGATATCTATATAAGCGTCCTGTATTTCTTGCTTACGTAATGCCTCCTGACTGCTGGTATTTCGACTGAATCAAATGCTTCTAGTAACCTATGAAAGCCATATAGAGATGCTGATTGAACTTTGCAAATTTATTGAGTACCTAATTGATGACAACGGTGTGATACATTGCACAGTTCCAGTCGAGATATTTCCACCCGAAGTCAAATCTCTCCTAGCAGGCTTCACAACATCCGTTGGTCATAGGACACGAATCTGCAAGATTCTTCGCGCTGAATGGCAAACCGTGCATGAGAGAATTGCGCATTTTGTGACACATGATGGCGGTGTGTCTTCTGCCGGTGTGACAGGACATGTCCTGATGTTTTCTTGTAGCTATATATTTCGTGCAACCTGCCCATAACCGAGGTGTAAGTCAGCTCTCACTTCTTTCATCTAGCCGGCTCGGCTTGTTTCTTCCTTCCTATGTTGCGCTGTACCACTTTTAGAATGCAATACCAGCTCGCCTAATCCTCAACCATAGTGACGTTGATTACGTGTGCCTATTACTCAATCAGCGCATTCCTAGCGTCAACGGCCAGCAGTTCGAACACATATCGGTTTCGAAGGGCCACCCAAGCATACGACGGAGAGAAGGAGCGAACACGGGCTAGCTGAACCGCCTTCGCTAACTGCAAAAAAAAGTAGTTATCGGCGCATACATGCGCGATATGTGGAAAAGAACACCACCAGAGAAAGACGAACCCAAAATGCACCGTAATGTGCGTGAATGAGCGTGCGCGGAACACGATGCAGATAAGACGCACTCATGTGAGCGCGAGGCACTGATCACGGCCGGGAAGAAGCCTTTTCCGTTCACAGTGTGTGTACGCATCGCGTATAGTGCCTGTTTAAATCGCCCTAAGAATGCTCGGGCTGATTTCTTTTCGCAGTCGCTTATGGGTGCAAGTACACTCAACGTTACACTCTTACTCCATGGCATGCACAAAATGCCGAGTCGCTTTTAGTGTGCCGCACTTGCGTTCCGATGCTTAACCTCGTCTCAATACCTGGTCCTGTCAACCGACCGCCGTGGTGACGGGGTTTGAGTGCCTGACTTGTGAGCGAGAGGACTTGAGCTCGAATCCTACTTTCGGGCGCGCTTTTTTTTTTTTCTTGTCCGCCCAGTAATTTTTTATCAAGGTATAAATGCCTAATTTCATTAATTCCACCTTTGCGCAGCATCGGAAAGAATTACCGTTACTCCACTGAGGAGCATCTGAAAAGGGCAACTGTTAGACCTCGAATGAGTAAGTGCATTGGGAGTAGCAGTTCATCCCATGTCAGTAAGTCCCCAAAAGGACTAATTGTTGTGGCAAATCAGTTAATCTCCAAAAGGACTAACTCCCCTACCCCTTTTAGCCCTTTTTTTTTTCTTAGAGTGTGCCTTTGGCGCAGTTATTTACTGCCGCTTGCGGGTCGCTTAGTACGACTTCGCATTCCTGATCTGTGGGGGCCAGCCCGATCGCTGCCGCTATTTCCGAGTGTTTGGTGCATACGCTGCATAAGATTCTGACTTTGCAGTCAGTGTCTATGACTACCACGGTGTATTTATGGCCGTTCGGATATTCGGCTGCGTCGACAAAGCGCGCGTTTCTCTCCCTGCCGAGCGAACGGCGCACAGCCTCGCCTCTTGCCTTTGTTCTGCCTCGGTAGTAATCGGTGTGCACGTTTCTTGGGATGTTTGCCACCGTAACGGTGTCTCCGATTTCGTTCGAGAGTTGCATTTTCTGGCGGTGCTGGTTGGCGTGTACGTTATGCCAAGCTCGTTCATAATATGCCTTCCCGTCGTGGTGGTCGACAGGCGTCCGAGGCGCGAGATGCGCTGTGCTTCGGCTATTTCTTTCAGGGTGTTGTGTATGACCTGCTGCGCCAGGAGCTCGGCGCTCGTCGAGTGCGGGAGGTCCACGGCACGTTTTCCTGATGAGGGAGGGCGGCGAGGGCACTGTTGCACTTCTTAAGGGCAACAGAATTGCACAAGCGGCTGTAGCCTGAACAGATGTTTATAGTGCTGCAAGTGCCACTGTGCTGTGTGGCGACGGTATGCGGTGACAATATTTGACTGCGATTGCATGTCTAAGCTCCTTTCTTTCTTTATATCTACTTTGCTATCACTTTACCCTCCCCTCGCCTCTTTCTCAAGCGTAGCACAGCAAACCAGATCTACCCATCTGGTCAACCTCCTAACCTTACCCCTCCTCTCTCTCTCTCTCTCTGTTTCCTGATGAGCGTGTTGGTCTTGTTCTTCTCCCCGATGTACCATTTGTGGTAGGTGGCCACGTATGGCAATGTGGCTGACAACGAAAGAGTAAACATTTATGTATCGACACCTTTTTTATCTAACAAGGAAGTAGAGAAAACGCCGCCGGAAGTGGATAACAATTCCGTGTGTTTTGAATGACGCTTCTACAGTTATCAGCCGAGCCGCCTGGCGTAGCCACTTATGCTTATGTGGGTATTTTTAGAAACTTCCGCGGTGGGCGAAGTACGTCTAGAACCGCAGCGCCCCGCCCTCTACGTGGTTGTACGGGACTGGCGGCCAAGCATCATTACGCAACTTCCCTATAACAATACGAGTCGGTTTTGGCACTTCGATTGGTGGAGCAGTAAACGAGGAATCCAAACAAACTGTGATTTTCCCGCAAATATATATTTCTCTATAATTCTTCCAGTGCTAATAGACGCTGCTATAGTCGGATGCAACTTAAATCTGCAGTGAAGCCCCGCCCACGTCCTCAAACCGCCAGCAACTGTCCCTCCGCGAGGCTGGAAATAATTCGTACTTCAGACTTTTCTTGTTAACCAAATAAGGCGGTATGACCACAAAAAAATAAAATTATTAGCGGATAATTTTATACGTTTTCCCTCGCCGGTTGCAGTGGAATGGCGAAAGCCTAATCCTTTTATTGAAACGAAATATTTTGCTTGCTTCGCTGCAACCATTTATTGTAAAGTTTTCTTCAGTTGGCACTGAAGTTTCATGAGTAAAACGCGCTAAGAAGTGAAATTAACTGTACCGCAGAAATACTCATTGTGAAATGCTCAGACTCCACACACTTTGTCCATGTCCATGTCTTCGCGAAATGCGAAGGTTGTGGGTTCGGTTCCCACCTGCGGCAAGTTGTTTTTTCATCCACTTTAATTTCCATTAATTTATCGTTACTTTATTTCGTTTATTAAGCACAATTTCCTTTATGTTCTCCTTCGTGTCAGTGTTTGTTGGCTTCTCATGATTTGTCCATGTCTGTTGCACATCTCATTGCTTCCGCCGATGAAACGACTCTTCAAGAACAGCAGATGCTTCGGAGGTATCAAGTACGGCGCCATTTTGAAAAGCCAGCATAACGACGATTTTGTTCGCTTCTGTAATTGGCTGGCGCAGTAACAAAACCTCGAGCGGTCCGTGCGCCTTGATTACCAACTGCTATTTGTTTTTTAAAGTTGAATTCTACTATAGTAGTCTTTATTTTACACTTTCGCTTGCTTACTTGTTCTTGACAGCGTTCTTCCTGCGCGAGTACATTTGACGCGGTTCCTTGTTTGCCAAGTAAACGAGAGGTGTACGTACCTCACAGGCGTATTTATGAGATACACCTTATTTCATTTCCGTTTTGCGGGTTCATCGCAATCAGCCTCGCAATCAGCGACGGCTGATTGCGAGGGCCCAAGACGCGGCCCGAGCTCAAGGCATTCTGGAATGAGGACGCTTCTCCAAAGCTGCATTCACCCAATAAAAATGTTTATTCTCTCTCTCTTGCGGATTCTTCACCTAATGGAGGAAGAAGAAGTGCAGCGCCCATAGCTTGTGTTTACATCGGCTCCATCTTCTCGAAATGTTTTCGCCGCGATTTTCTGTGCATACCAGCCCTAATTTTGTACCATTCGAATCGTGAGACCACCAGGACTCTGTAGATACCAAGTTATCAGGTGGGACATTTAATTTTCCGGTACTGCGACCACTTTTGTGTTACGATCACGCCGTCGCCGCGCTAAGGCTAAGCGCGTGCGCCAGGTGCTCGGCCTACCAGGCTACCTGGCACGTTCCCGCGCGTGTCCGTGCGAGCTCTGCTACGACGCACAAGCCCCTGGCCAAATCTGCGAAGCATGGAAGTCCAAGTATGTGGCAAAGATATTTCCCCAGAAGAGTTAACCGCCGAGATGGGTTGGTGTACCACCCGTTCCCGTCGGTGTACCGCCCGTCGCCCAGACGAGCAGCGGGGCCGAAAACTATCCCAAGAACAACAACCTAGGACGCAAGACTCTCGCTCTCGCTATAGACCCAGGCAGCAAGTTAGAACTCAGGTTCTCAAGGCCGGGCGCATGCTCCCACTACCAGCAAATGAGATCAAGATCATCGTCAGACCCAAAGGAGCACTCAATATTTCCAAGGTCGGCAGCCCTACAGTGACTGCAGCTATTCTTCAAGCAGCGCAACTTAGCTCAGAAGACAGTCAAAACGACACAATATGCTCGAACAACCAGCAAAACATCATGGTGATCAGCACGCCCAGCCCGCAAAATGCGGACCGGTACGCCAGAATCAAGTCCATCCGAGTCAACGGGGTGACCCACGAGGTCAGCGCGTACGAAGCCGCCCCAGATAATACCACCAAAGGAGTCATCAGAGGCATCCCTCTCACCGATGACGCCAGACAAGTCGATGCTAACATCATAAATGATCGTAATCCTCTAGCCCTGGCCGCAAAGCGAATCGGTTCCACCACGACCATCATCATTGCCTTCGACGGACCTGACGTACCATACATGGTTCGGTATGGCGCAACACTACTCCCATGCTCCCTGTACCGCAAGCAGATCGATATATGTTACCACTGCGGCCGCCTCGGGCACCGCATGGACGTTTGCCCGTTCCCTAATAACAAGATCTGCCGGGGCTGCGGTGCTCGCAACCCAGATCAAGATCATCAGTGTACACCCAAGTGCATGTTGTGTGGTGGACCCCACCCCACAGCGGACAAAGCCTGTACTGCCAGATACAAAACGCCGTACGTTATACGAAGACGCCTCGGAGAACGCCGAGTAGCACAGCATTCAGCCCTTCATTCAGAAGATTTCCCGTCCATGGAGACCAAGCACCGGTCCCGGTCCCGCTCCGTCTGCAGACCGAGGTCGGATCGAGGTCGGTCCAGATCAAGATCCACGTCGACTCCAGGAGCCAGATATACCTCAGAAAAGGTGAGCTTCGCAGAGGCCCTGACGGGCGTCTCGCGAGAGGGTCACGTTAAATCCCCCCCACTGCCTAAACCCAACACAGACAACACAGATAACACAGACATCGAACACCTTAAGAAAGAAAACGCAGTTATGCGTGATTTAATCCAAAAGCTTACCCAGGAGGTTCACAGCCTCAAACAACCCAAAACCCAACCCACACCTAACACCCCAGAACCCGCTACCAGCAGCCAAACCGAAGAACTCTCACGACCAGCCCCAAAAAAGCGAGCCCTCCAAGAAGGAGCTCAGGGCCAAGTACGCTCCGAAGTCAAGGATATGCTCATAACACTCCAAAGCACGGTGGAAACTTTACAGAATTCTCTAATCGCCCTTATGCACAGAGTCACCACCATGGAAGCTAATATTCAAACCCTTTTCACACAACCCGCTTCCACCGCTCAAACCGTACCCATGGACACCACAGGAACCGTCGCCGCCACCCTGCCACCTGTGGCATCCCCTATCCTTCATCGTGGCCCACGCTAAAACTGACACAACATTGTGGCAGTGGAACTGCCGCGGCTACCTCCATAAACAACCCGTTCTCCGTCAACACCTCCGTGCTACTTCATGTCAACCCGACGTAATCTTGCTCCAGGAAACGCACAATACTCCGGTCAGCCTTCCAGGATATCACTCTTTCACTGCGAACAACGCTCCACACGGAGTCTCCACACTCGTTCGAAAAAGAATTACCGCAATCGAACACGATCTCAACGATCGGCGCACCGAACACCTCTTCATTGAGCTCATCCCGCACAGAAAACGAAAGGAAGGAATATTTATCCTCAATATCTACAATACTCCATCTCAACGCCATAGCCGATTTCTAACCCTCTTCAAAAAGGCCCTTAACATCGCAGGCAGCGGCCCCCTTATCATCGGAGGTGACTTCAATCTCCCGCACACAGGATGGGGTTACAGACGCAGCTCTGCTGCAGGTCGTAACTTATGGCAAGACTCCCATGATCTCGGGCTTACGCTCATTACTGACCCAGCCTTCCCCACTCGCCTCGGCACTTCTACTGAACGAGACACGACGCCAGACCTCACTTTCACCAAAAACGCAGACAACGCCCATTGGCGCAACACCCAACACGACCTCGGGAGTGATCACTCTATCATCGAAATTACTCTCCCACACCTAACAGCCGTTATGAGAAGAACAAGGGACTTTACTTGGACGGACTGGGATGCGTTCCGTAAACGCCGTGTAACAGCAGCGACGGACACTCCCATTACCGACATAGAATCATGGTCACGTGATCTACTGTCTGATACTAAATCGGCCACCCGCATTATCACAACAGACGCCCCGACTGAGCGCATGGACAGTAGACTCGCCCACCTTATCGAGGCCAAATCATCCATCCTCTCTAGATGGAAGGGACAACGACTCAATAGAAGACTCAGACGGAAGGTTGCACTTCTCAACAAGGAAATTGAAGCACACTGCCGCGTTCTAAGTCACCAACAATGGACAGAGCTCTGTCACTCTCTAGACGGGCAACTCCACCATCCCCGCTCGTGGAAAATCCTCAAACATTTGATTGATAGCACCACCACCCGCTCATATCAACAAGATCGCCTCACCAAGCTTTTATTCACAGAAAGCAAAACGCATGGCCAGGACCACGTTAAGAATAGCTTATGTGAAAAGTACATCCCATCTGGGCCCACTCAGCCTCACGGCCCATACACAGGGACCTCCAACCCTGCACTTGATGAAGATTTCAGCGTGGCAGAGATTCATGCTGCCCTACATAAGCTGAACAGCCGTTCAGCGCCAGGCCCAGATGGGGTTACGAATAAAACACTAAGAAATCTAGATGACCCCTCGGTGCAACAACTCACCGAATACATCAACAACTGCTGGCGCCAGGGATCAATTCCCCCGACATGGAAAACGGCCAAAGTAATTCTCATCCCGAAACCCGGTAAGCCATCTAGCCTCGCCAATCTCCGGCCCATATCGCTAACTTCATGTGTAGGCAAGGTCATGGAGCACGCACTCCTAACCCGTGTAAACACTCACCTCGAAGACACATGTGCTTACCCCCACTCGATAATTGGCTTTAGACAGCATCTTTCCACCCAAGACGCTATGCTCCAACTTCAGCATCAAATCCTAGATGGCAAATCCCGTCACACGAAGGCGATCTTGGGCCTCGACCTCGAGCGCGCCTTCGATAATATAAGGCACTCCACCATCCTCGAGCGCATCTCCTTGCTCAACCTTGGAGAACGCACTTATAACTATGTAAGGGACTTTCTATCCAATCGGAAGGCCTTCCTGTCGGTCGGAGACATTCGATCAGAGGAACTCTCCCTCGGCAGCACGGGCACACCGCAAGGCTCTGTCATTTCCCCAATACTGTTTAATCTGGTTATGCTCGGACTAGCACAAGAACTACAAAAACTCGACGGCATTGAACACACCATATACGCCGATGATATTACAATCTGGGCTGCAAAGGGCAGCGACGGCCAAATCGAAACTGCCCTACAAGACGCCATTGACGTCGTAGAAAATTATCTTGAAGGCACGGGACTCCGCTGTTCCCCCGAAAAGTCGGAGCTTCTCCTATACCGACCCACACTCCGTGGACGCCCCCCGCGGGGCTCCACGACTAAACGCCAATACGAGGAAATAGAGCTCAACCTGAGGGATGGCAGACCTATACCCGTGGTCCCTTGCATCCGCGTTCTTGGTATGACCATAGAAGCCAACGGAGCTAACTCTACGGCTATCTCAAAGATCCTTCGACAGACCGCCAATACATCCAGACTGCTGAAACGAGTGACCAACCGGCGAGGGGGTATGAAGGAAGACAGCCTCATCCGCCTTGTCCAATCTTTTATCGTCTGTCACATTACTTATGTTGCGCCCTTTCTCAACTGGTACAAAGCTGAAAAGACTAAACTGGACATCATCATTAGAGGAGCCTATAAGCAGGCCTTAGGACTACCCAGCCACACCAGCACGGATCTTCTACTACAATTAGGTGTCCACAACACGCTAGATGAGTTAATCGAGGCCCAACGTCGATCTCAACTAGAGCGGCTTACTCTCACGGAAACGGGCCGCAGCATTCTAAACAAGCTTAATATCACCTACCACCGTCAACATGGAGACAAACACCCAATACCACGCGAAATTCAGCAATGGATACACGCCGACCCTATTCCGAAAAATATGCACCCTGACTACAACAAAGAACGCAGGAAGGCACGAGCTACTTCCCTCATCAAAGCTTACGCCAACACAGCGGGCGTCACCTTCGTCGACGCAGCTGAGTACCAAGATGGACGGCGCTTTGCGGCGGTTACCACAGCAGGCGGCTTGCTCCGACATGCTGCCAGCATCATTACAAAAAATGCCGAGACGGCCGAGGAAGTGGCCATTGCCCTGGCCACTCTTGACCCATCCTGTCACACCATACTGAGCGATTCTCGCGCAGCAGTCAACAACTACATCAAAGGTCGTATTTCTCATCAATCACTCCGTATCTTACGACAAGCCCCGCATTCGTCTGAAAATCAAATCACCCTCGTCTGGATCCCAGCACACGCCGGCGTTGTCCACCCGCACCTCACCAACCTCAACGAGGTTACACACTCCGTAGCACGAGGACTAGTCAACCGTGCCGGAGACGGTGCAGGTGCATCCGCAGGGCGCGACCGCCTTACAAGATACAACGACCTTGTAAAGTCATTTTACCTCGCAAGAAGAACCTTCCCCACCCCTCACCGCAAGTTAAACAGGGCACAGGCAACCACCCTTCGCCTGCTACAGACGAATACATACCCCTCCCTCACACGCTATCACACTATATACCCCGACATCTACCCGAGCCAGACGTGCAAGGTCTGTAAAACTGAATCGGCAACACTCCCCCACATGCTATGGGAGTGCAAACAACAATACCAAGACCTTAATCCCGTGACCCTCTCGTCGAGATGGCACGCCGCCCTGCGCAGCTCCCATCTCGACGACCAACTCTGGGCGACCCAGCAGGCCTACGAAGCGGCGAAGAGGCAAGACCTCGACGTCCCATCGTGGGAGGCCTAGGCCCAGCCGACAGAACTGCTGGTGTTCATTAAAGTTTACTCTCTCTCTCTCTCTCTCTCTCTTGCGGGTTCACGCGCCTTTATGGCGAATGGCGGGCGTTATTCACATTTGTACTAGTAGATATACAACCCCCTCATTTGCATAAAAACTTATCTTGGGTTACCCTCCACCCCCAAAAAAAAAAATTAAAGATATCCTGGGTACGTACCTGTCTACTTCTATGGAGTTTAGGTGGCTGACTAGATTGCTGACTTTGCGATGCATTCACAACGCAGAAATGATGATCTTTTTTGATGATTTCTGCAGAATACTCGTACCTCTATATATGTGGTTCTATGGCTCGAAATAAACACTGTTTCTATTCAGCGGCCATGTGTACCACGTCATTCTGTGTCCTAGACTCTTCGTGTGCAACAAACTTCACCAATGTAGTGTTGTACGAAAACAGCAGGAAAAATATAAGGTTACCGCAGATTGTTTCAGCCTTTCTATCCGAAGTTTACGTTACTCTATCTATTTAGTTAATGCATCTATGGCAAATACAGGGAAGCAGCAATATGCACCGACCATTTAAAAGGCCACTCCAACGATTTCTCATCATGTTAAGGCTATGGAAGATGTAAGTTCTCAGGAGGCCCCTGTCACGCGTCTTGTTCGCAAAGTTCTTGCGGAAATTCGAAAATCATGTTAAGTAAACAAGTCCGTTTGCAAGCTACACGCAGGACTGTCAAATTTGGCAGAGATGTTCACAGTAGCCCATACTGTTAACGGACTGGTTAGGACTCGTTTAAGTCAATTGTAATTTAGGCGATGAACCCTTCTACAATTCTCTCTTAATTTGCCCTTTAATTTTTTTTCTCTCTCCCTCAGGCGCAGACGGCACCCATTCAAGCGTTCAAGTACGTCCTCGGTGTGGAAGCACAACCTTCATGTTGGGCCTCCACCTACAAGCTCTACGTGAAAAAAAAAAAAAAAAGGCACGCGCTACGACGAAGCACAAAATGGAACCCCGCAACCTGTGTGTCCCGTGCACCAAGACCACCGACGAGAGATGCCAATTGCTTCAGCACCGAGAAGCCATTAACGAAGTGCTTCTTGGCGCGGGACTAGAACTGTGCGAGGACGTCCGACAGGTCGGTGGCGCCCGCCTGGGACTGACTCAGATTTACGCCTGCAACTACGCACTCTGGGCTCAACCGGACGACCCGGTGGGAAGCTCGGCGTTTAAGCTCGCCAGTGATCTGCTCGCTTGTCACTCACGTTGTTTCACTGCCTTGGAAATATACTCCACGGTTGGCTACACCCGCCAGGCGCTAGACGCACTCAGCAAGAGTGCCGCCTTGAAAAGCTTGACTGTCTGCTTAGTGGATGACGACTGTCGCCAGGACCACAACCACATTGCTGTTTTCGGGCTCGTCAACTCTCTGCCATCACTCGACGAGCTCGTCTTCAAAGCCAAGAGCGATCCGTTCCACCCGACGGTTAATTTTGGCCGTGGCCATCTTCTGGGACGCGCTCTCAGAAACCTCACGACGCTTGATGTGAGGGCTCTGGAAATGAGTATATATAACGTGCAGCAGTTGGTCAAGGCGCTCATAGCGAATCGCACCGTCGCTGATCTAGCTGTCGGAGGCTGCGTGTACAGCGCCAGCTTCGACGTTGTGCCCGGCGAAGTATTTGCCCGTTACCTGACCAAGAGCGCTTCCACCCTGAAGAAGCTAACGCTGAGTGACGGACCCATTCGCGGTGACCGCGGTCTCTTGAAGACGCTCATTCCAGCACTCTGTGAAATGACCACGTTGGAACAACTGAATCTGGACTGGTCCATTGAATATGAATTCTTGTAAGTGACCACTCGACTTTATTTACTTTACGCTGAAAGGGCAACTCCGGTAATTTTTCGACGTCGACGGATCTGAATGAAATTTGCTGAGTGCGTTCTTGTGCATTTTCCCTAAAATCCTGCAACAATCAGGCTCGAGAGTTGCGCAGATTTCTGTAAATAAATTTCGTTCAGTTCCTCGTACCACCTACCTTGCCTGCTCCTCAGCTACTGGCCACATTGCGTTATGACCTAAAATGTGCTATACGCAGAGCATGCTGGGGAATGGATGACAGTTTCGAGTAGTGAGCTAGTGATAGTGAGCTAATGTTTGGCTTGAGAAGTTGCTGTCGCAAAAAGTTAGGCTCTGTGTGGGCGGGCAAGAGTAAAGAGGCATGTGATATTGCGTTGCTGGGAGCACAAACTTCAGCCGTCGCCATCCGCGCATAATTTGACCCGATGCCGATCGCGTTCAGCCGAGGTTAAGCCTGTACGTCATAGCCGCGGAGTTCGTGCGGCTGCTGGCTGAGCTGAGCGACTGACGTGAACCTAGTTAGGCCATTAGGACGGAAAAAAAAACTGCTTCTGTAGTTCAGTTTTGACGACAGGAATTTGAGAGAAACCATTCCACATTTCGTACAGTAAACACAGAAAAAGCTGAAAGCGACTATACTCGGCGTGCGTGTCTGTTCTCGAAGGCAGCCAGTCGCACTCGCCGGTGCTTCCCTAAATTAAACGTGACTACTTTCATTGGCTTATTTTTACATATTAATTGTTATGCTGATTCATTGTTTAGCTTCCGAACTGCACTGTTTCCCACTGTTAGAATCGCACCGCTGGCCCGAGTTGTTGGGGTCTCGGTGCTGACGCCCGTTATTGCCAATGGGTCGCAAGCCCCAAGGGTAGCGTTGGCCTGGCGGCCTGGGGCACTGGAAGCATCCGAAGGTCCCGGCAAAGCATGAGAAGACTGGTAACAGAACAACTTGTTTATTCTAACATAGCAAAAGAGCGGCCGGTCAGGTCGACCGAAGTGGAGAGACGGGAGAGCACGTAACTCAACAGTACAAATCGGAGCCTCTCTCTTGGCGTCCGGGGGCAGCTGCTCTTATACTCCCGGCGTCGCGGTCCAAAAGGGAAGGAGGGAAGGTCACGGGATGAAGGTCACGGGACGGCGCAGCAGGAGCCCACGACGGCGCGAACTGTCGGGCCGAGAGACCTGCTGAACCGAGTGTAGTGACGCATCGCCAACCCTCACCCACACGACGGCGCGAACAGTTGAGCCGAGAGACCTCCAGGCTCCTCATTCGGGGAACTCCGCTCCCCGGCTGCCGCGCTTTGACAAGCGAGGGCACACACACACACACGCACACACGAAGACACGTGGCACTGAAACACGCCTGGGCACGCTTGGCGGGTAGGCGTTGCGGCGGCGTCGGACGGGCCAAAATGTCCGCCGCTTTGAACAAAGCCGCGGCGTCCGTTGCATCCGCGCCGGCATTACCGCGCGTTGTAGGCGAAACGTAACAGACCGCCCCGCCGGGGGAAGGAGATCCCGAAGGTCAGGGGACTGCATCCGCTGTCCGGAGGGATGTCGCTCGATGATGCTCATAACCGAAGTTGGGCGTCCTTGGGCGTTTCTTGAGCGCAGCGCACAGAGAAGGCCTCGTTCTCACGTTCAGGTGCACACAGGACACTGCAAAGTGACTTCGGGAGAGTTGACATTTTTGTTCTCGTTTCCGGCAAGCGTTAGAACCACGCCTGAAAATCAACCGCTCAGTCAGCAAGCACGGCACAACCCTCACTAAGCCCTGCCAGGCTCTTTCCCCTTTTATACTGCTGCCTAGTTCCTTACAGTAGTTTAGCAGCACTCAGAACGCGTCCACAAATCGGAAAAATTGCACTAAAAAGCACATCATCACTTTGAAACACTACACAAAAGCAATAAGTTAAAAAAAATCCTGCCTCAGGAAGAAAACATCAGTAACACGCAATTTTGAGGCTGATTCCCACGTTAGGGGCTTCGACTTAAGCCATCGGCGTTACCGTTGAGACTCCCCTTTTTGTAACGCACCTCAAAGGAATATTGTTGCAAAGCGAGGCTCCAGCGCAGGAGGCGGCCATTTTTGGGAGAGATGGTCTGCAGCCATTGGAGAGGGCAGTGATCCGTTTCAATGATAAACCTCGAGCCAGCTAGGTAACATGACAATTTCTGAACGGCCCACACGATACACGCACACTCTTTCTCGGTGGCGCTATACGCCTGCTCACGACTCGTCAGCTTACGACTAGCATACAGGACGGGGTGTTCTACTTCTCCATTTTCCCGTTGGCACAGTACAACGCCCATGCCTCGCTCACTAGCATCACACTGAACAACGAACCCTTTTGTGTGGTCGGGCGATCGTAGCACAGGCTGGCTTGTTAGGGCGCTCTTTAGGGCGCTAAAAGCTCTTTCCTTCGTCTCATCCCAGACGACTGTTTGCGGCTCTGTCTTTCTTAGAGCATCCGTCAAGGGAGCCGCGATATCAGAGTACCTGGGGATGTACCTCTGATAGTAGCCGGCGACACCTAAGAACGACCGAATATCGGTCTTCGTGCGCGGTTGCGGGAAGTCTCGCACAGCGGCCACTTTTATTTCAGAGGGGCGGCGACGACCCCGACCAATCACGTGTCCGAGGTAGACAACCTCGGCCTGTGCTAACTGGCACTTGGGAGCCTTGACTGTCAAGCCCGCATCGCGCAGGCGGGTTAGCACTGCCCGCAAGTGGGCCATATGCTCAGGCCAGGATGCGGAGAATATCGCTACGTCGTCTAGATACGGTAAAGCGAATTCTTGCTGTCCCCGCAACACTTTATCCATGAGGCTTGAAAAGCAGTATGGCGCGTTCTTCAAACCAAAACTCAAAACTTTAGGACGGAATGTCCCCATTGGTGAAATGAACGCCGCATACCTACTAGCCTCTTCTGTAAGTGGAACCTGCCAATAACCCCTGACAAGATCTAGGGTGGAAATAAACTGAGCGCTACTCACTCTCTCAAGGCGCTCCTCGATGTTAGGGATCGGATAAATTTGATCCTTAGTGATGGAATTAAGCCTGCGGTAGTCGACGCAAGGACGAGGTTCCTTGCCCGGTACCTCAACTAAAATCAAAGGGGAGGTATAATCACTCTCACCCGCTTCAATAACACCGAGCTGTAGCATTTTCTTTACCTCAGCCTCCATAATATCACTCTGGCGGGGTGACACCCGGTACGCCTTAGATCGTACTGGCTCTGGGGAGGTAAGTTCTATGTCATGAGTAAGGACAGAAGTCCTACCAGGCCTCTCAGAGAACAGACCTTGAAACTCTTGTAAGAGCTGGTGTAGTTCTGTTTTCTGCTCAGGCGACAGCGATGCTTTCCTTATTAAGTCACTAATGACTTGATCGGTGTCTTTCCTGTTCGTCACTGAGCCTAGTCCCGGAAGCTCGACCGGAAGCTCTTCTAACTTTCCCGCATCGGGAATTTCCTCTCCAGTATCTGGTGCCTTTAACGCTACAGGCTCAATTTTATCCCGTTCGGGCGTGCTCTGAATACTAGCTTGCTGCGCCTCTGACCCTTTCTCATCGTTCAACAACGTCGGCCCCGCAACTACCGCCTTTGCAGCGAGCTCCCGAACCTTCGATCTGGTTAAGGCCTGAACGCTAGCCTCACCAAACAAAAGCCCCTTCTCGCGCAGGAGGTGATCGGACCTGTTTGAAAATAGGTACGGGTACTGGGGGGGCAGCATAGATGACACTGCGGCCTCCGTCTCAAGTGCTCCGAAAGGTCCTTCAATAAGCACCTTTGCTACCGGCAGACACACGCTATGAGCTTCCACTGTTTGCTTGATCCATGCGCACTCGCCCGTGAACATATCGGGTTCTACGTAAGAGGGGTGAACTACATCCATTGTAGCTGCGGAATCGCGAAGCACTCGGCACTCTTTCCCGTTCACGAGGAGGTCTCGCATGTAAGGCTCGAGAAGCTTCATGTTCTCGTCAGTGCTGCATATAGACAAAAACACGACTTGTGTTTTTGTTTCTGGACACTGCGCCGAAAAGTGACCCGGCTTCTGGCACGTATAACAAACGCGCGCTTGCCTCGTCTCGAACCGCTTTCTGCGTTCGGCTTCGGTTGCCGCCGTCTCCTTACGTTCGGTCGGACTGCTTTCACTCGCATCCGCACTACGTGTATCCCCCTTTGCTCTCATGGGTGTGAACTTCGGCCTCTCCAACTTGGAGCCAAATTCACCCTTTTGACCGTCCTTAGCTCCACGAGCCCGACGCGTCACAAACTCCTCGGCTAACTCAGCGGCTCTAGCCACCGTACTAACGTCTGGCCTATCCAAGACCCAGTACCGCACGTTCTCAGGTAACCGACTATAAAACTGTTCTAGCCCGAAACACTGCAGAACTTTCTCGTGGTCACCAAACGCTTTCTCTTCTTTGAGCCACTCCTGCATGTTTGACATAAGCCTGTACGCAAACTCTGTATATGACTCACTTCTGCCTTTCTCATTTTCCCGAAACTTCCGACGGAACGCCTCCGCTGACAGCCGGTACTTTTTTAGCAGACTCGATTTCACTTTGTCGAAATCCTCTGCCTCCTCTCTCTCCAAGCGAGCGACTACGTCGGCCGCCTCGCCGGGTAGCAAAGTGAGCAAGCGCTGTGGCCACGTTTCCCGAGAGAACCCCTGCTTCTCGCACGTTCGCTCAAAGTTAACCAGGAACAAACCAATGTCCTCTCCAAGCTTAAACGGCCGCATCAGGTCAGTCATTTTGAACAATACTCGTTCTCCTGCACCGTGTGCCTGACTTCCATTACGAGCGCGTTCCATCTCTACCTCGAGACGCTTCATTTCCAAAGCGTGTTGACGGTCGCGCTCTTCTTTTTCTTTCTCTTTTTGTTCTTTAAGTTCACGCTCCTGTTTCTCTTTCTGTTCTTTAAGTTCACGTTCCTGTCTTTTTGCCGTCTCCCTCTCCTCAATGGTCTCAAGGCATTCCGACAGCTCGTCATCCTCAGCTTCTAACTCAAGAATAGCCCTTAGCAGTTCTGGTTTTCTGAGTTTGTCTGAGACATCCAGACCCAACTCTCTCGCAAGCTCCAGCAATTTCGGTTTGCGCAACGACTTCAAATCCATGGCTGCTCTGAATGCTGCTTTCTCTACTGCCTACTATTGTCTTGCCGCAAACTAACCCGGTAGCAACGACAACCACAATTACCAGCTCTGTTTCTAACACTAACAAAAGCCTGGCAAAACTCAGAAGAAGAAAGTCCCGCACTCACCAAACCTCGCAGCCAAGACTTCAGCGCAGTCGTTCCGCTGCAGGCAACCAGTCATCACACAGGGCTCGTTGCGCTGCTCCCGGATGGTCGTTGTGCTGCTCAGCATACAGTCAACCGCATCTCTTCGCTGCTGGCCTCCGTTGTCGCGATCTCACCGCTGGCAACCAGATGTTAGAATCGCACCGCTGGCCCGAGTTGTTGGGGTCTCGGTGCTGACGCCCGTTATTGCCAATGGGTCGCAAGCCCCAAGGGTAGCGTTGGCCTGGCGGCCTGGGGCACTGGAAGCATCCGAAGGTCCCGGCAAAGCATGAGAAGACTGGTAACAGAACAACTTGTTTATTCTAACATAGCAAAAGAGCGGCCGGTCAGGTCGACCGAAGTGGAGAGACGGGAGAGCACGTAACTCAACAGTACAAATCGGAGCCTCTCTCTTGGCGTCCGGGGGCAGCTGCTCTTATACTCCCGGCGTCGCGGTCCAAAAGGGAAGGAGGGAAGGTCACGGGATGAAGGTCACGGGACGGCGCAGCAGGAGCCCACGACGGCGCGAACTGTCGGGCCGAGAGACCTGCTGAACCGAGTGTAGTGACGCATCGCCAACCCTCACCCACACGACGGCGCGAACAGTTGAGCCGAGAGACCTCCAGGCTCCTCATTCGGGGAACTCCGCTCCCCGGCTGCCGCGCTTTGACAAGCGAGGGCACACACACACACACGCACACACGAAGACACGTGGCACTGAAACACGCCTGGGCACGCTTGGCGGGTAGGCGTTGCGGCGGCGTCGGACGGGCCAAAATGTCCGCCGCTTTGAACAAAGCCGCGGCGTCCGTTGCATCCGCGCCGGCATTACCGCGCGTTGTAGGCGAAACGTAACACCACGTACCTCAAATAAGAAGCAAGTGGATCGGCCCCTTCGATACACCATACAGCGCTAAGATCAGCCTCGTGTCGTTGCTAACGGTGTCAGTACTGGCATTGGCGCTTCCTCGAGAAAACTACGTCCTCTCTAAATGAATGACTATACGCTCAGCATACTCATCTATGTCTACTTTACGGAACACATTCCTTGTGTGCATGAAGAGAATACGAAGAGTGATAAGTAGGCAGCATAACAACGCTCCCGTTCTACGGTCTCCCGCTCGCTGTTTTCGAAAGTGTGTGTTCGCTCATATCAGCGGGACACTGAGTGATGCAGCATTGCTTACTTGCACGAAATCTCGTGTTTTGACATGTTCTGACATTACCTGATATCACAGGTGAACAGCTAGCATTGTATCTCAAGAGAACAGCGAGCGGTCGCTGTCCCTGCCGATGTAAACAAATGCACCATCAATGCTTTGAACTGTCAACGGCGTTCTTGCCGGATACAAATCCGGAAAGACGTGTTCCACATAGTATAGAGAGTATGCGAAGGGCTTCCCTTGGTCTTCTTCCAACACGACATGTCGCACATGGGCGCTGGCTCTCGTGGTGGCGGGTCGAATGGCAACGGCGATTCGTGGCTATTGAATTCGTCAGATTCATAGCTGTCGCTCTTTGACAGATCCGACGAGCTGGTGCCGCTCACAATGTCAACCGAAGGTCAGGCGCAGTCCCGAATCAGCTGAGCGTCTGCTCTTCGCCGGCTTTATTCGCCCCGCGCGCAAGACCGGCATTCCTTGCGCGCCTTCCCCGCTAGTGTAACTCTCGTGACGTCACACGAAGAGGTACGCTTGGCTGCTTGGTCAGTTACTGCTTAAGCTTTTGCCCGTCATTGCTTATTTAAAATTATTTTCGAATTTGCGGAACAATTCGACTATCATACGCGTGACAGCGGCCTCTCGGGAACCTAAGTATTCCATCACCTTGACATGTTCAAAAGATCGCCAGAATTGTCCTTTAACATTTACTGTACGTGCAGCCCATGGACCAACGTGAATAGTCAAGTGGGTTTTATATTAGCAAAGCCCTGACGTACGGTTATCGTATTTACCTGTACAGCTACTACCGTAGGTGAGTGCTCGAAATTGGGTTTGCCTTGTAAATCCATTTTGTTACGCTGATGTCGTCGTTGTGGAACACGTGCAACGACGATCCCGTGACACAATGGCAATCGTGAGTCGAGTGCGCTAACCACTTAGGCGTCGCGAATCAACGGCGGGTGCAGACCACGTGGTGCAAGCCGTTGCGCTGTGCACAGACTCCGAGAGCAGTGGCGCCTGTGCATGCATTTCGGAGGTCCGAACAAGCGGTGACTTGGTGGTCAAAGATCAGGTTATGTGGCGTCGAGTAGGAAATGCTGTTGACAAAATGGCTACGAGTATTCGTGGACTTCTATGTTGTCACATTCGTGAGAACAGCATCGGTAGCACAATGACACATACCCACGATGGAGGATGCGCCTAAAAAATGCACTGAAAACATGAACGCCACCGACGAAGTAGCGGTGACAATACCAGGTAGTTTACACAATATCTCACTGCACCCACAGCCGTCAAGTGCCCTACATATCTGCAACTTCAGAGAAAAAATGACGTCGCTCAATATCGTACCTGACACTGTGTAGTTTAGCTAGTGAAAGAAGTTAATTAATCTGGGGTTAATTAATCCCTAGGCGAGACCTTCAAAACAACAAATCGGACCTGAAAAAACAAGAAGCATTTGACGCAGCAATTATTTTCTCACCTGCGGCCAGAAATATTGATTAACACAACAACTGAATACAGCGATTTCCACAGTGCGTGGTATCCGCATTATGCGCATCCCGCTCGTTTGGGATTCGATGTAAGCGAAGCTTTCCGTGCTGGATGCCTTAATTGACGATAATTAGCGGTGATGTTGACGACTAAAGCTCTTCAACATTTAGTTCAACATGAGAGTGAGAAGTATATGTTACAGGCTACCAAGCGTGCACCACTGCTGCTTGTCTGCATAGTACACTTACCACACAAGGGGGAGGCGTTTGCTTGAGGAGTTGTTGTGCGCCATACTTCGTAATATCTGAGAGGGTTGAGCATATTCGTTGCCGAACATGGCACATCGCATCGTGGCAGAGGTGTTCAGCATCAACTGATGAAATATGGGGCTGTACGTGCCAAAACCACAATCGGATTATGAGGCAAGCCGTAGTCACGGACTCGGGATTAATTTTAACACCGTGGTGTACTCTCACGTGTCCCTTAATCTAAGTGCACGGGCGCTTTTTATTTCGCCCCCGTCGAATTGCGTTATAGTCTGCTGTCCTTGCTTTCTGTTTTCATGTTTGCTGCATTTATGTGTCCCCTTGTGCCTACTGTTTAAATACCTTTACGTATAGAGATGCATTATTTTTCACGTTTTTTAATGCAGATTGGCCTTATTGAGTGACAGCTATTTAGGATTGGATAGCATGGCAGTATTTTGTCGAAGGCAACGGCAATTTGATTAGCTGATTTAAACAGCTAAGCTGATTTGAATAGTTCGTGGTTGATGTAGGTGAACTTCTCGTGCGAATTGTTGATCGAGTGGGTAACCCAGCCAACCTGTCGACGTTCTTTTGATGACCAACATACGTTTGATGAATATGCAGAACGCCTCAACTGGTACGAGAATTATCATTGTATCAGTGATTAAATTACATTTATCTATCCAGCCTGTCGTTGTCTTGCAGTGGAAGTAATACTCAGCGGGACAAGGCTAAATATGGATAAAACAGAAGACGACAAAGTGCTGACTCGCAGCTAAGTCTACTTGAGAAAAAAAACGGAAGAACATACATACATACTCTTACCAATCAAATGATTGCGGCTTGTTCGCAAAAGACAACTCTTCTCTCTTTGTAGCTTAACTCCTTCAGATCTCCAATGCGCTCACCGTAAAGCACTGTTGGCAATTTTGCGATGTTTTCCAGGATCAGTCATGACGCCTTTGGCGCAGTAAGCTTAACGAGAAGTGCTGCAAAAGTACTTATCTGAGTCAAAAGCGCCGGCACAACGATTTACGTGAGGTGTTGCAAAACATCAGAATGGCCTCAAGAAAGCAAATTGCTGTCGAGGCTGAGCTGACAAGAAAGCAGTGAAGCCACGATCGAACATTCATTCCCAGGTAATTTTCGCTCACTTAACAATGCGATGAAGAATATCTAACGAAGCGAACATAACAATGATTTTGGGTTGATTTATAATATAGTGGCGCATTCCAGAAGCAATTCTAATACAGCGTTCGATTGGCATGACATTTGGTAGCGTGACTGCATTTGGCAAGGCACAAGGAAAGAAAGCAGGTGGGAGCGTCGCGTGGTAAAAGGGAAACCCATATAAGCTGTCCCCGCCCGTGCTCCTATTACGGTAGGTCTTTTCAGGCTGACATTGTCTGCGTTCACGTTTAGACGGCACTAAGGGGAAATATTTTGTCAACGTTTACTGCTGAAAAAAGATGGAGGGCGCTTAAGCTACGCCTTAAGTGGAACGCCAATAGCATTCAAATATCCCTGACTGCTTCTCATGCTTCCGTGCAACTACAGTGTCATCATCATCATCATCATCATAATGATCATGCAGTGTATGTAAACGTAATGCTTACCGGAAAACGCTGGCCATGAACGCTGTGCACGAAGGTGGGCTTTCTGATTGAAACACGGCCCCTTGCGTGGACCATGATGCGGCGAAGGCGAACACCACCTGGAGGTATTGCAAGAAACCGGGCGCGCCGCTCCGTGGCCCCCGAGATGCTCGCGCGCCGGCGCGCGCAAATGGTGGACGCCGTGGCCGGTCTCTGTATGGTAGAAACGCTGGAAAAGGGGTTTCTTCGAGTTCTAGCGTAACAGAATTGTTTTCTCGTACAGTCAAATTACAACCCGACGCTATCATGTCTGTAGGTTGTGTGTAAGTCGCACTTTGCGACTTTTCTGCGTATTTGAGCTTGAGAGATTCAATTAGTTCAGTAGCTTCTTTGCGCCACATGCAGGGCCTGGGTATGAATGGTTTGAAAATCTTTTTGCCGAAACGACGTCCGGCGTTAGGCGCCGAACGCCCACGCCGGATTTTCTGCGACATGGAGCCCTTAGCGCTGTCGCGTTAATACCTTTTCAAATACGCAGTACTTGTTTTGGTGCCAAGGAAACACTTCGATAAAATCGTGTCTGAAGCGTCTACATTCCTCTAGAGCCATTCAACTTCGCCGCCCACGAGCAAATAGTTGTGACGTGTCCTACGCCATTAACGCCCTTTACTGCCATTGATGAGTATCGCCGGCGCTACCGTTATTTTTATTTTTTGCATAAAACGCTAAAGAACGGCTGCAAACCGAGCAAAGACCCAGTTGAGAGCATCCCCAGACATCGCATGGACACGGAATGTTCTACTGCTTATACATAGTCATGTTGCTTCTAGTCTGGAAATCCACGTCATGGTCCGCCCGTTGCCAAATGATTGCATAATAGTACCAACCACGCCTCTACGACGTGGCTAAAGTGCGGGCCCGCGTGTGCCTCGTCTTCAATGCGATCTGCGATGTGGACAAACTGAGTCCAGTGCCGGTGACTTCGCATGCGCTGTGTTTTCGACGTTTAGTTCGTTTTGAAGCGAGAGACAGTACGAAGGTCAATTCATTCGTCGCTGCTGCCGCGCTTCTTCACTCCAACGTTTTGACAGCGAGTTTCCGCGCTCATCGGCCGAGGTGTGTTCATGTTTATCTGTGCGCGCGTGACACTGTGCCTTGCTAATTTAGTTAAAACACGTCGGTGGGCTATTGGTTTCACTCAATGATAGAATGTCTAAGCCCGACTGAACGAAGACGTAGAAAGAAGCAGACACACAAGGACAGCGCTGTCTCAGTATGTCTGCTTCTTGCAACGTCCTTGTTGAGTCACACTTACATATTCTATCACTGTTAAGCTAGTTAGTAAGCGAATGTTTACGAGTTTATACTGCCCCTTAAATTATCCTTACTACGTACAGCAATTTGCTAATTTTCTATCGCTAACGGTGCTTCGCCTTTCGGGCGGAACTCTCACGTTCTTTCTTAGAATCAGATAGATGCAGACAAGTGGTATTTTCTTTCGTATTAGAATGCAATGCAATTATCTTTTTATTATCAGTGGCTTGGTACAAGTTACAGAATTATAACGAGGCGTCATAGGGCTTAGTATAGTATGCCCCGGGGTAGTCGCAAATCGTGCACTACACATTGTGAACCTCCGCAAAGCAAAGCGGAGACTTTCAGGTCACGTGCTGGGCACTGCACGGGAGGAATGAATGATAGTGTGCAGATACCATCGACTATGATTGTAAATGCAAGCAAATAGCCTGACAAAAGGATCCGAGCGAACGAGTGGCAGCCCCCCCCCCCCACACACACACTTCGCGGCCCTTATCTAAACTCGTTTGCCCGAGTTAGTGTGTTCAGTGGTTTAGCTTTTGCTGTTATAATATTGTGCGGTGACTTCAATTTCGCCCACGTCGCACTTTCAATCCCTTCAGCGCGCCCCTTGCGATTCTTAAGCGTGCATGAAAATGGCGTGCTTAGTGCATACGCCCTTCATCGCCAAATAGTTGTGAAATCAAGTCCGCCTTTGCCTCCCGCCTACATCATCGCCCCTTTACTCAGAGCCCAATACGCTTCTGATGACGCTTCTGTTGCAAGCGTGATCTGCTGTAGTTGCTGCAACAGCTTCTAGTCATCATGCGCTTGTCAAACTAGCGACTCTGTCCTGTCCATGTCTACATCTCGGCTAATCTGTGAATGATATAATTCATGTTCGCTTCTTCATAAGCCAACAATGGGCTTGATTTGCGTTTTCACAAGCTTGTATAAAGCCTATCTTTTGACGCGTGTTTTTCAGCCCCGAAGTGACCGCTCCCTTCGCCGAACTGGTTCTTCGCTGCCCTACGATACGACTCCTCCAGCTACCTCGGCAAGGACAATCCTGCCGCGGCCCGTTCCTGAATCGCTACGGAGATCCACGATATAACGTGGCGCCGTGGATGAGAGCGTGGCTCAAAGCTCTGCAGACGACCTCCAGCTTGCCCGAGCTGCGCCTCACTTTGCCAGACATGGACAAAGCGCAGTTTCGCACTCTATTACAAACTGTTGCTAACAACAAGACATTGAAGAAGATGGTACTCCACGAAGTGCCGCTGATCACAAACAGCAAAGGCAGAGCCGACCTGATGGTTCTCTCCAAAACTATCAAGAAGCTTCGCCTCGGCGACCGCGTTCGCCTCATGAACCTATCCGTAACCTTTCGGAACGTGCCCAAGATATTGGCATCCACGGAGCTTTCCGCCGTGAACTTCGACAACCTCCGCATCGAGTTCAGCGCCAAACACGACGTGCACGAACCTTTAGGGGCTTGCTGCCAGGTGCTCTCCCGCCACGGCACCTCCACTCCGTTCAAGACCTGCTGCGATTTCATGAGTCAAGCCGCGTTCGACACCTTGTTGGATTGGCTAGCCAAGTCGTCCACGCTGACCCACGCGGAAATTGTCGCCCATGGTTACAATGGGATACCGTGTTTCTGCGGTCATTGCATAGTCCAGTACGACCTGGTGGTCTCGGCGCTGGCGAGGAACGCCAGCATCGCTAGAGTAAGTTTTGTTGGCGTCAAGGTACAATTGATACACCTTGACACTCTCTGTGACTGCGCTCGTAAGCATCGAAATCTCATCGGGATCAGCCTGGCTCCACGTTCCATGGACATCGACACGTGCAAGCCACAATACAGGAATTCGCGGAACATGAAGTTCTACGTGCAATGGATGAGGGTAAGATCCATCGTTCTATGATTTATTTTGATTTCGTTTTTTGGCGCAGCAAATGTACGAAAACTTGAAGCACGCTTGCGATTCTGCCGACGTGTTCCAGGGGCGACGGCTCATGCACGGGACGAACATCCAATCAATCTGCACTTATCTGGCGGGTGAAAAAAGTTAAACTGGAGAGATAAATACGAATGTTTCCATCCCGGAATTTCCAGCGGAAACCGCAGTGCTTGTGCAAGTGGCGGTATAGGATGTGAGGCTCAACAGAGCGCAGTCTCCAACAAATAATTACCAGAGGGACCATGTCACCATGATCGGTAAGGACGTAAGAATGTACACTGTCCAACTGAAGGTCATTTTGCGTAGAGGCGCCAGCCAATTAGGCTCGCGTAGGAAAAACTGCTCTTTATTCAGGATTCTATACTCTTCATATCTGATGGGATATATGGGATCGTATAACGTGAAACTATTCCAATATGTTTTTATGCCAATCCCCTGACGTAAAATTTGCGTAACCACCAACGCAAGCATTGGGCAGTCACCCGTATGGTTGTCTGAACAAACCAATCAAATGCTCTCCTTGTACATAGGAGGTCACTTTTGTTAGCTTGAAAAACGAATAACATTGCCTGCACTGAGCGGCTTGTCTTTCTAATTGGCTCACAGGAGGCGAGGAGCACGCGCAAGTGGAGAGGGATTCGACGGGGCCGAGCCAGTGCACTGAAAATAGATAACCTGAAAAAGATGGTGGTGCCGGCATCTGCGATTGGTCTGCTTTCTCTTACTTAGCTTGCGGTGGCTCGCCGACAATCACGGCGGCAGCGCTGGAATTTTGGGGGGGGGGGGGGGGGGGGCACGTTCAGTTCAGGGCCTCACCTCGGACAGGAGGAGAAGGGGGCCCATTTATTCTAACATGCTTACTATATGGAACCATGGGCAACCGAAATTCGAGCGACATGTATGAAGCGAGAAAACCAGAACGAGAAGACGGGACTCCCCGCCTAATGTAACAGCATACGTTTAATCCTGATCATTTGGGCAGAGCTTGTCGAGCTGCAAAAACAGGAATCCCCCGCCACCTTGGCGGTGCCTTCTTTCTTACGAAAGGTGCGTTTGCTTGGAAGAGTTTTCGTGGTTTCTTGTCAGTCCGCCTGTCCAGTGCTGTCTGGAGAAGAGGGGCAAAGGAGAAACACTGAAAACATGTAATGTGGGATGAGGACCTAAATCTCCCTTGCCCCTCGTCACCACCACGCCACCCTCCACCTCTCAAATAGTTCCGCCGCTGTCCTTCTTATAGAAAGGATGTGCTACAGCACCCAACAGTGCTTCCCATTCGACTTTTCTTTACCGTGATGGTAATTTGGGCGGGGGAGAATGAATCTGATATATAGCTGATGATGATGAGTCTGATGGCAGAGTCTAGGCATGAAAGGAAAGAAGACGTCACACGTGCTTTTGTCCGCGTACCGTGGGGCATGCAATGTTCACTGTTCGGGCTAGGGTTGTGGAACAGTGAAGGGGGAAGTTGGAGCTGGACACAAAGGCGTGTCTCCAGGGCCCATTCCTGCCTAGTGGCTGCTCCCCCTCGCGTGCACTCGAGGGAAAAAGTAGGTCATACTGGCCGCCGAACTTTCAAGATGACTCAGAGGCGACGGAGGGCGTGTAACTTCGCCCGCGCTAGGAGTCGCCCTTTCCCTTTCGTTCTCGCGCTCGGCGTCGACGGGGCGAAAGACAAATCGAGAGCCTCCCAGAACAGACGATTACTCCTAGCCAGTAGGAAGACGAGACCGGAACGCTGTAAGTTTGTACGGAGAAGGAGGGAATTTGTACAAGGAACTCTATGCGTATGTGAACGCCTGCTTTGGCGCTAGTAACAGACAGACGCGGTGCGCGTCTATAAAAGGAAGTTGATCGCGGGCTGCGATTCAGCCCTGAGGCGCCGGTTAAGCTTGCCGCCCGCTGAGGAGCTCCCGGGGGACGCACCAGTCTCGGCTAGCCACGGACCATGTAGCTGAGCTCTCTAGAAGGCTTGGTTAATTCTTTGCGACCTCTCTTTGATACCTTCGAAGAGAGAGCACGCACGCTAAGGGTACCAATCAATGTTATCAGAATGAGTGCAAACGCATCGTTTTAAGTAAGCACCCCGACGGAAAAAGCGATACTGCGCTGCATGGTAGAAAAAAGTGTATCCTAGAAATCTAAAATGTTGTACTTGACAGTCTAGGCTCTGCTTTGCGAGTGCGAAAGGCTGCCTACACTGAACCCTGCGAAAGGTTCCGATTCTTAAAATTGCTGACAGAAGTTGGGACAGCAGGCTGAGAAGTTGGTGAAAACCTACAAAAATGATTTGGGACCAGCATTTCCCGCTGAAATCGTTCAGTTTGCGAACTTTCTGCACAACTCTGTGTGCCAGGACATAAGTCCCCTGGGAATAATGAAGTTGCTGCACGAAAGAAAGCTTATTGATGTGTTTCCGAACCTTTCTATTGTTTTGCGAATGTACTTAAGCATGCCCGTGGCAAACTATGAGACCGAGCGATGGTTTTCCAAATTGTCGCTGATAAAAAATCTCCTTCGTTCCAGCCTCCTTGACGACAAGGTGAACTCGCTTGCTATCATGTCCATTGAAAGTGACCTCCTCCGCGATCTATCCTTCGAACAGACTATATCTGATTTCGCCAAAGTCAAAGCGCGAAAGATGCCATTAAAAGAGGACTGTTTGCGCTTTACATGAATAGTTCCAATAAGTTCGTAGTGTCGCTTCCAAGCCTCCACGTTGCCAATGAAACGCTGAGCAGTGTAATTCAAGATACGCAAATCTTCGTTATTCGTTTCTTGTTTGTACTTCTTGTGATATTTAGCGTGCTTATAAAGAACTGTATTTTTGTTGTTTTTGTTAGTGCCACGTTTATTTGGTGTTGTCCTTGCTTGTCTTACCTTTAACGAAAATATCTTCAAATAAGGTTTTGTAATTACAGTTGGTAATTTTCTCTGTATTCTATTGCATTTTTATGGTGTTTGTATTGCCTTAAGTATTGTACATATCTATTGCATATTTATAGAGTAACGTGTATAACGATTACTGCAGTCTGATGCTTGAATTTTTACAAAGAATGTTTTGGATACAACCATGCGTCTCCTCACGGGATTAAATTTAGTGATGCAAACAAAGCCTAGCTTCAGAAGGATCGACATCTGAGCTGTGTTGTCTTTTCTACGTTCTTGTTCGTCTTGAGTGCACTAAACCTTTCCTTAAAGCCTAGCTTTTGATGAAAACAGAATGCAGATTAATCACAAAGTGAACATATGTGTTGATGTTTACAACAGCACGCGTTTCAAGCAAGTTTTGTTGTTTTCCTTATAATAATAACAAAAATAATAATCCCGTTGGTCGCCCTTCGTTCTTTTTAATTTGGTGCAATTAAAATGAAACATGGCATATTTCCAGTAGCGTGGCAGGCGAAGGGGGGGGGGGGGGGTCAATATAGGGAAAGGGGGCCTGCATGCGCATTAGCCCAGGGCCCCCATTTTTCTTAATCCGGCCCTGCGCGGCGCCATGAAACGGAAGCTTAAGAATGACGCTAAAACGGATCGTCAGCAAAGAAGAGTTGGCAGAACGAGGTCGTAAACGTGCCGAAAGTTCTGGAAAATGTAACACGGCCACGCAAAAAGTTTTATTACGCGCAAATAAACACATGCTCTCCTGCAGGTGCGAGTAGCCATGCAGTGCCTCAGCGATCGGCAGCAGCCGTCTTTTATTCCTTTCGGAACTGGGCAGCCTGCGGCTATTCAGAAGAAAATTCAGTTTTGCTCGGCATATTAATGCATCTTTACCGTGTACAGGTCACTTTGACGCCGTGAGTTTGCGTGGTTTTGAGACGTCGCGTGACAGGCAGGTGAAGTGGGCGCAGTCCGAAAACTTTTGACCAATAGCCGAGGCCTATGGAGAAAAGGCGTCGAATGAGAAATAACTATTTTTCTTTTGTTCGGTCAAATTATGCATAATCAGTGTGTACACGTCATATCATAAGAGGAGCTATCGCAGTTTTCATGACGTAGCGTGACAGACAGGTGAAGTGGGAGTGGTCCAAATAAGTTTTTGACCAATCGCGGAGGGCTGATTGCTGAATTGGACCAGAAAAGTTTGGAAAAGCTTTAGGTTATAGCGCCAATGGTTTCTTCAATAAAGGGAAGTGAGGCACTTCGCTGTGATTTTGCGTGGGTTCAGACACGTTACGTTGCTTTGTTTAGAAAAAAGTAATTGCTTTGAAACTTAGCAACATTAAACATAATAATTAAATCAGAAGAACATTAGATGAGCATTAGGCTAATACGCACGCACACATGATTCCGTATTAGCTGAAAAGCAGAAGTTTCCTCCAGCGAGTTTGGTGGGAAACTCTGCTGCAATGCATTGCGTCGTGAGGCTAGCGAGGGATTTTCTCTGCAGTCTGTATTGATTAATTTGCTTTCTTTGTTGTCTTACAGATGCTTCGCTCGTTGAAACGCTGACGTTCGAGCTATTGTGGAAGTACAACTTTCCAACTCAGCAATACCCTTATATCTGGCATTGCTTTCAGTGGTATCGGCTGCTTAATCTAACGAAAGTAAATTACCCACAACTTACCGGCTTTACGGGCAACTTACATGATATCTTAAGCTGCTCGTTTTTTCCCCTGCATTACATGAAGGCACTGAAAGCTCCAGAAAAAATGGTAACAAACCAAAGATCGCCGCAAAGAACTCAATATAATTGCTTTTCCTTCTGCCTATTCGGTTTTGATTCCCAGAAAGATTGTGTGTTGTGACGTGAGCACACATTATGTGGTCACGTGGGAGCAAGACATTGCGACGCCTTGGCGCCCGCTCGGTCGTCCGCTATGCTGCCACATCGGCCCTCCCAATGAGTAGCAGCATAGCGGAAGACTGAGCGGGCGTGAAAGCGTCGCAATGTCTTGCTCCCACGTCACCACACGCCATGTAATGACGTCACAACACACTATACTTCTGGGAATAGAAATTGAACTATAGCAGTTGAAAAGCAATTATTTTAAGTAATTGGGGCCACAGTGAAGCCTTACCGTATTTTTTCCGTGGTTTATTATCGCCGTGCATGCCCCCAGTTGAAGGAGAAAAAAGCTCGTAAAATATCGTGCCCGTTACCGCGTTAGCAATATTTCATTATAGATGTAAGCTAAGATTCATCTCTTAGACTGAAAGCAATTTTGACAATAACTCTTTACCATTCTTTTAATTATATACGTCCTCCTAGAGCATATTTTTTTCTATCTCATAAACCATGTTGCCACACAGCACTGGAAACAAGCGACCATGGCGTCATGGCTGGCGATTTGAACAGCTAGCAGCGAAATGCAAAAAGCTCTTCGTCAGTAAGTGCAGCCTTTTTGCTTCGCGTTTGTAACAACATCACAGCCGGCAGATGCTCTTAAGGATAGTTCTAGCGTAATAAAAGTGCTCTGAGTGCTAGCCTATGTTGCGCTAAATATGGCTTCCAAGGGGTCAGGGGTATTTTACTCCACATGCAGCACGGCAACTGCGTAGCCTTCGAGATCCGCCTCGTTTAATGTTGAGAGAGCCTTCGCGATGAGGTGCGATGTCGACACGAGATATTTGCGCACACGTTCAGTGCTGCTTCTCTACAAAATGTTGAACACTTGCTACAGCTGCAGGAGCTCATGCGCAAGAACGCCGATCGGATCAGTGCGGCGGCCGGGTTCGTGTTGGGCGAGGAGATCCGCAAGGGCGCCATAGTTATAGAAGCCCTGCATAAACACCCACTGCTGCTGGAACTGGTGCAAGAACGAGCGTCGGTCACCGACGCCGAGGCCGAGGCGATGGTGCAGCGAGCCATGAAGAGGGTGAGGGATTCCAGTCTTCGGGACTACATGTGGCTGACCGGCGTGGTCAAGGAGAGTGTGGAGCACCTTGACACCGACTCCAAAAGATTCCAGCTCGCGGACTTGAATGCAGACTGCTGGCTCCACGTGCGCCAATACCTGAAGATAACAGATGTTGTTATCCCGCGCGGTGTCAAGTCTGCGACTGGCCCACCGCGCCCGTGCAACCCATGAAATCTGTTTTAGCATGGGGCCTGCGTCAGCCCACCTTTCCCTCTCTCCTCACCTCCATCCCCCCGAAAAGAAAATTGTGGCTACGCTCCTGTGCTGCCCGTAAAGACCTATCTCTTCGCGCGCAGTGCTACACTTGGCCACGCTATGGATGTGAGCAAGCCTACACAGCAAATACCGTGTGCATGCGCTTACCAAGAAATAAAAGAGTTATTGTGTACAGAGAACAGCGTTGTTCTTTTCGTTTCTATAGAAACCTTATGATAAAAGGACACGCGAATGATTAGCATTTCACTTCTCCGAACAGATCAAAGATGGCCACATTTATAACTATTGAGAATCGATAGCGAACACTTCCGGGTTGTATCAGTCAGACGGATGTAGCAGTTGCCCCTCGGTATCATCCTCTTAAAAAGCGTGCCGCTGTCTTGGACTACAGTGGGGATTAAAAAAGATAGCCGTCTTTGTCTATTTGTTGATCTGGGTCTTGTTCACTGCGGTGAGAGCGCGCGTGCTTCTCAAGCGGTACTATAGAAAAATACGGGTCTTTGACCAATAAAGCAGTAGTCGCAGTCCAGAGCCTGTGTATGGCGTTTTTCAAGTGTGCGCGGACGTGTCTTTTTTGCGAGAGCAATTACACCGACACTCCAGGTGCATGTCCGCCGCGGCGACGGGCTATAACACCGTCGCCGCGTACGGTATGCTGTATGCGCGAGCGAAAGCACGCGACGGGAGACGACAATCGCGGCTCAATCGAGTGCGCGCGAGGGAGGAAGGAGGTGCGCTACTCCCGCGGGGTGGTACACCACGAGTGCGCACCACAGGGTCAAACAACCACCACAGAGTACTACAGAGATGTCCTCCGTCGCCTACGTGATGCTGTGCGGCGCAAGAGACCGTAGTTGTGGTCAACAGGAAATTGGCGCACCCATGACGACAATGTTCCTGCTTCGCATTTTATTCAGACTTTTTTTGGCGAAAAACCAGACTCCTGTAGTTCAACAGGCTCCTTACTCTCCTGATATGGCCCCCTGCGACTTCTGGCTGTTTCCCAAAATCAAGAGGCCATTGAAAGGAGCGCGATTTCAGACAAGAGAGGACATTGTGGCTGCAACGACAGGTTTCCAATCCGCAAGAGGCCTAGGAATGGTTCCAACAATGGCAGCACCGCTGTGTGGAGTCCCAAGGAGACTACTTTGAGGATGATTAGGTTTCCAACGCTCCATTTATGTCACTTTTTTTTCTTCCGCCAAAGGTCGTATACTTTTCTAACAGGCCTCGTATTACGAGGTTGAAGAAGAAGAAACTTTATTAATGAATGGTCCGGCAGTTTTTGTTGTAGCCTCAGGTGGCGGCTCGAAGTCCTTGGACTCGGGCGGCATCTTCGGCTTGCCGGACGGCCCAGAGCTGGTCTTCCAACTCTGAACTTTTGAGAGCCCTCTCCCAGCGGCGGCGACGCCGATGGAGAAGGTCCCCGGCGGCTCCTGCAGCGGGGGCGGCGTAGGGCAGAAGCGAGCTCGAGGATTCCCGCACTCTGGCAACGGCCGCGAATATGGATGCGTCGCGAACGCAAGTGGTTTCATGACCGTTGTTTCCGGCACATTCCCAGAGCATGAGTCGCAGCGTCGAGGCTTTATTTTTTTTTATAATTTTATAAGTGGTGAAGGAACAAGCTACGATTCTTTTTCTTTAGTCAGACCCAGCCCGGATATACCTAGGAAGCCATGGGTGTACGGATAACTATTGTTACGGGGATGTTGCGAGTATATAAAAACTATATTTACAATATATATATACCGTGACCAACGTATGCGGAACAGCAACGTTCCGGTTCAAAAGCACGTTGATGATGGGGTAAAGCGCATATTTACCGTCAGGGACCTGTGGCTGGGCGGTCAAAGTGACGTAAGTAACTGCCCAGGGTGACAGACGCACATCTTGAAGCGAGCACAAATGCGGTGGGGCGGTACTCAGAGCATCGGCGAGTTGAGGCAGTTCGAACTGAAGAACGCCGGTCGCGCAGTCGAGGAGAGCAGAATGAGTGGATAAGAAGTCGAATCCAAGGATAACGTCGTGAGGGCAGTTGTCGATCACAGCAAAGAGAACAGAAGTAGGGCGAGCGGCTATAATTAAACGCGCAGTACACATTCCAAGAACAACCAGCACGCCGCCGTCGGCCACACGAAGCGCTCGGGTAGCTGCTGGGGTGAGGACCCTCTTTAAACGTCTACGTAGGCTAGCACTCATCACAGATGCGCGGGCTCCGGTGTCTACGAGTGCTTGGACAGGTACGCCTTCTATTTTAACGTCAATTATACTTCTCCGTGTGGGCACAGACAGAGGATTTGCTGCAGCAGTCGGCAATGCAGCACCACCTCCGAGGGCTGCATTTCTTAGTTTTCCGAAAGGGTGCGGCCAAAAGCCACAGGGGACGAAAGGTGACGTGGCTGCAGCGAACGGGAAGATGGGCGACATGTTTGCGGCGAACGAGACTGGTGTCCGCGCGGCGATGGTGAGCGGCTGTACTACGTGTTCCGAGCAGAGTTGGCGGCGCTATTAGACTCAGCGGTGGGCGAAACATTGCGGGTATTTCCATCAAAACTGCTCAGGTTGGTCAGCGTGCGAGGTGTTGAGGGCTACGAGTTGCGACAGTATACCGGGCGACATGACCAATGCGGCGACAGGCGAAACATATCGGCTGGTCGTCCGCAGTTCTCCACTCAGTCGGGTTGCGATACCGTGGAGAGAAACGTCGGGGTGAAGCGAAAATAATAGAAGAGCGTTCGTTAGCTCTGGGATTGGCGACAGCACACACAGACTGTAAACCAATGTTTTCAAGTTCCTGGCGAACGATGGCTTGTACGAGGGGAGCTGACAATGTGGTAGCATCAGGGCTACACGAACAGAAAGTTGCGAGCGCCATCGCATCCAGTTCACGTATAACGATTCGCACCACGTTCTCTAATGGCGACGCATGCTGCTGTGCAGGTTGATCTTCACACGTTGACGTTGCACCAGTATTGGGAAGTCTGGCGAATGGTTGCAAGACGCGTCGGCTTTTGGCCTGCTCGCATTTTCGGCACCCTTTAATGATTGCGTCAACTGTAGAGCAACTCTTACGCATGAGCAGATTAAACGCGTCGTCAGCAATGCCATTAAGCACGTGCCCGACCTTCTCAGCTTCTGTCATGTCGTGATCGGCTTTACGACAAAGTGCCAGCACGTCCTGAATATACGAGACATAGGACTCCGTGGGGGATTGGGCACGGGAGGCCAGCTCCTGCTTTGCGGCAATTTTACGGCCGGCTGGTTTGCCAAACAACTGTCAATTTCTCTTTGCATTGGTCCCAGCTGGTTAGCTTCTCTTCTTGGTTTTCGTACTACACCTTTGCCGTGCCTCTTAGGTAGAACAACAGGTTAGCTATATATAGCATAAGCGTAGGGTCCAATCTGTTGATTCCACTTACGCGTTCGTACACTGCCACCCACTCTTCAACGTCGGCGCCATCGGTCCCGCAGAAAGTTCCAGAATCGTTGGGTTGCACAACGACAACCGAAGGTGACAGCGACGTTGGAGGCGGCAACGACGTTGATCCCGCGTGCTCACCGTCATTCATGGTGCGGACGGTGATGCGACGTCCACTACGGAGCTCCGTTTCCAGCCATGGTACCCCACACCTCTCACCAATATGTTACGGAGATGTTGCGAATATATAAAAGCTATGTTTACAATATATATACAGGATGAGTCAGAATAGTCAAGATGGCTGACCACCAACAGCATGCAGCAGCCAGCGTCTCCGATCTTCTTCCTCTCTCTTCTTTCATCCTTCCGTAACACTATATACACATCTTTCATTGACCGTACTGAACATCACCTCTCACAATTCTAGTGTATGCAGTCGCCATGACTGGATACCTTCGGTATAGGCCCGGCACCATGCAGTCCCGCGGGTTACACGCGGTATATGGCGCATGCATTTTGATGTGCTTTCTTTGCCGCGATAACCATGCCAAATTGTGCGACGTTCAGCTGCCAAAACAGGAGCAAGAGTTTCGGCGAGATTGAGCTCTACAAGGAACTAGACATCGTTTTGTTCAGCTCGCCGCAAATAACTCATGGCAGCGTGTTCAGTATAACAAACAAAGGTTCTCCAAAAATCCCGGATCCTGTGGCTGGCTCGTGTCAGCGCAACAAATTTGCGGAATCTCCGCAACATGCGCATGTGGGGTCGCCACTTTATTATATATGGGAATATTCGTGAATGAATAATTTAGGTAGCTCTCGTTATTAATGTTCTGCCGCCGTTTACAACCGTATCTGCGGTGTTCTCCGAAGAATTAGCTGCAAGTATATGCAAGTAGCTGCTTGTAGTTCTGACTTCCAAATGCACGGAGATGGGCTAACCTGTATCTATTAGTGAAGGAATTAGGCGCATCAGAAGAAAGGACGGTTCGGTGCCTGATTAGGGAAATGTGGGACACTTGGTCACATGGCGTTACTACTAGGAAATTTATTACATTCTTCAAGCTCGCATACCGTCATATGCATAGGCACCGACTACGACGGGGGCTCGAGTACCCTCCGTAGTTTTCCGACGGGGGAGTTCCCGAAACCCGCGTCCTTGTGCACCAATTTGTCATTGCCAGGACTCTGTCGCCCCCATCTGAGGTTTCTTTCAGGTTATTCCTAATTTTCTACCTGTTAATCTTTTTTCGGTTGACTAAAAGCTTGTTATATTTTTGTACCTATTGGCGTGCTCCATTTCTTTATTACATAAGATTTTCATTTCATGCGCGTGCTGATAATAGAGGGAATATAGCATTAAAGAAGAATTCACCAAACTAATCTTCATTATGTAGGTATACTGGTAGCTTCTACTTAGAGAATGAAGTGTCAGTCACTTAAGTGCCCTTACGTGATTTGAATGCGAAAGCATTTTGACTTCTCTAAGTTATCACCATTAAAGACTTCCTATGTACAACAACGTGTTTGCGGTTCGTTCTTCGCTTTCCTTTGTCCGCGTTCATTGATCACCAGACTGTAACCATTCAGAACATTATATGGCCAATATACATGCGAAGTTAGAAGTGCCTGTGTGAAGTACATCCTAGGGTGAGATTTCCTTAAGCAAAAGCAAGAAGAGCTGGACGAGTAGGTGCGGTAACACAATGAAGCAGCTGTAAAGTCAAACGCAAAATGAACAAACAAATAGCAATTGACTGCTCGAAATCCGTATACAGCCTGCGAAGAACCGCGACAACGCGCGAGTCATATGCGTACAACTTTTTAAAGTGTGCGGTTTTTTGTTTTACAAGCAACTAAAATTTTCAGTACGACTACTCGAAACAAACAGCTTTCCTGGAAATTGGAACCTCGATACCGCGAGGTCCCACACGTCTGCTGTCATTTCTTACATGTGGAAAAATCAGCCTGCACATTTTAGTGATGCCTGCGCTGGAGTCGTTTTCAACGACACGCGAAGCAGACGTGAATCATACGCGTCTCAACATTGTTGCTTCTCTTTCCGAGTAGGCAGAGTCAGCGGCTCGCCAAGTAGCTCTCTTTAATTACATTTACATTTATCAGTAATGAAAACATCGCCACTTCCGCACAGGGGTCTATACGCGAGTTATGCGGCTTGTTTTATGCTCCCCGCATTGTACATTACGTGGCCGAACAATTCCACTCATCAAGCACGTAATTAACTAAAGATTACAGGTTAAACCTGCAACAATAATTTTGGAACATGTGGTAATTGCAAAATTGAAGTTATCTTCTAATATACGCAGATCATACCCCTCCGCTAGCAATCTCGTGCCCTGTAGCCCTTCCTAAAAACGCGCTCTGAAAATACGTGGCATATTGAATTGGTGTTCTGTTTAACATTTATCGTGAGTCCATTTTTCGCCAGTTTTGAGAAGCGTTAAATACTCCTGGAGCTGCAGCATACCTAAATTTATGGCAGTGCCAAGAAAAAATGCTAGTTGCCTTGCAAACGCCACCAGTTTCGGAGCCTTCACGGTGTTATCACTTCATTTACAAGGGGTGGAAAAACCTTTATTTGAAGAGTTTTCATCCTCCCTTTTCTTGGGGGGAAATGAACTCTCCGACTATGATCATTGGTGATCAGGGGTTTGATTTACGCATTTCTCTTTGTCACTGAGTTAACCTCATAGTTGTGCTCGATGCCTAGCACAAAACAGGAGGAACGCGCTTGTGTACATGAATTTGAAAGCTACTCAAAAGTTGACGTGCACCATACGTATACTACGTCGTTTCGCAAGGTAGACAATAAAAATAAAAGAACTTGAATCTCTTTCTCCCTCTTTTTTTTTCACCGTGATCAAGTATCAAGCATGATGACGGCCGTTGCAACTTACCTCGGCCAAGATAGCATTGTTGCGGTAACAGCTGCCTCGCCTGCCAAATTCTTCACAAGTCTACTTGCGAAGCACAGTTTCGTGCCTATCGTAAATCGTATGCCTCCATTTCTGCCAGTAGAACGAGCTTGTTGACCAACAAGTAGTTAATCACGTTCACGTGCGTCTTGCGATGCGCAGCTTGTATTCACCCTATATGTACGCCGGTGCACGAGGTGATTTTTTTATTCGTGTATATATACCGCGCCTCCGCTGTGCTCTCCCAGCTTGTCGAAGTATATACGCAGGTGGAATTCCATCCGGCTCATTAGACATCGCCTCACACATTCAAGCGTTTGCGGCTTGGAAATTCCTAGAGGGCTTACTGAGCACGCACGGGCGCTGGCGGCGAAGCGTGCGCGTGTTGCTAGCGTGAGGGGGCTCGGCCGGTGAGAAGCGCCCGTCTCGTCTTTGGAACGCATGTACGACGACGCGCACTACAGACAGTCCGTGCATGGTGTGAGGTGTCCAACGATGTCGGAGGGGCAGAAAGGCCACCGGATGTGTCGTCACGGCAAAAACTACACAGAGTATCAACGAAAAAAAAAACCTTCTCAAGCGTGGTCAGTGCAAGAAAAAAATGTGAGAAAGTTCAAAGAAGCTCGAGACAATTTACTCGGTTCGTGCATGGCGCATGAATGCATTACTAAAGGAAAGGTTAGAGAGGCAGGAAACGATCAATCAGGAACTTTCAATGCATTAAAAATTGTAAGGTCGTTTTAGGCCAATACGCTGCACAGATTAAACCGACTCTGAACGGGTCTGTTAACAAAGGTGAAGCAGTGACAACTTGCATTTTCTTAATCCTGGTATAGCTATAGCTGCTTCTCCGAAAACGGATGCAACACTTATTTCGAAGTCCACTTGAACGTTCTCGTGCCGCCCCGTGCTAAGTCTCTCCACGAATATTCCGTCTTTGAAGACTAAGCGCTCACAGGGACTCGAAGGCGCAAATTTCATTCCCATAAAGGATCATCTTCAGTCATTAGAATAGACTCAAAATATAGACCATTATCGATAGCATTCCTAGGTATTTATGCTATCAGCATTCTTTGGAAAATGTGCCCGCTTTCCGGTTTGTCCGCTTCAACCTAACGTCTTTCACGCGCTGGCTCAAGTCGTCTAATAGCTTGGAAAATTAGGTATGTGCTAGTTGTCTTGCAGAGCCGACGACATTCGGCACTGGGTATGTGGCCGAACAGAGAGCTCTCTTCTGCCCCCTTTTTTCTCTTCCCTCTTCTCTTCACTCTTCTCTTGTTCTCTTCTATATTCTCTCCTCTCTCTTCTCTATTTTGTAGGAATCTGCAGTGAGGGGCAAACGTTGGGCGAGCCGAGATGGCTGATGGCCTCGTGTACTCTGTGTTCTCGCGCGCCATGTTTGCGTTAAGCGCGAGGCAGCACCAAGGGGCATTCGCTCGCCGCATCGCCATCATGCCAGCGTTGTGAAAGCGAGTGTTCGCGATTATCGAATGAGATCTGATTGATTGATTGATTGATTGATTGATTGATTGATTGATTGATTGATTGATTGATTGATTGATTGATTGATTGATTGATTGATTGATTGATTGATTGATTGATTGATTGATTGATTGATTTTATTTGCTTCGTCACAGTACAGTGTAAAAGGAGGCGGAGGGAAAAGCCGTTCAAATGACGGCTTGAGGGATCCTCCGCCCCCTTTGCGAACAATTGCAGCAGCTGAAGGACATCACAATATCACAGCACTTTCTTTAAAAGTGAAACATTGTTTTACGTAAAGATCAAGCCATAAAGGAAAATTGAAAACATAGTTTATACATAGCTTATACAACAAAGAAAACTCATGTTCTACTCATGTTTGCCTGATTGACAACCGTGCTTTTTGGCTGTGCCTAACTGTGCTCGTTAATTTGATTAGTAAGCGAACGTTTGCTGTAATTTATACGGCTGATGAAACTACGAACATTGCTTCGTCTAGTTGTCCAATACATTATTATCGCTATCAATTCTTCTTCCGGGGGCAACTGCGATGTTTTTTTTTCTTGAGACATGACATTAAACACACCGCTCAGTGTTCTATTAAAACGTTATTTCCTTTATTTGCTTTTCCGCGTTCTGACAAACGCAGAATCATAGCGAGTAGCATGCTTTATTCTGGTTAAGTACGTGCTCCCGCAAACCCGTAACAGGCCTCTGAAACTGCCAGACAACCAGGTGCAGCAACAAATGTGCAAAAGCTTCCGTATGTGTGTTTGTAGTTTTGAGTTCCTCGCACCGCGTTCTTTGTAGAGACGTCGTACTGATATAAATCTCAAAATATTTGTCTTAACATCGCCAGGGCGGCGCATGTAAAGCTGTGATATCGGTTAATCTACTGCAGTGTTCATCTGCCAGCCGCATGTATTCGCGCGAGAACGCTCGAGTCTTCAACCTGTTGATAGTTAGCAAGAAAGGGAAAAAGGTCCTGTCCGAAATAGCTTCTGGCAAAATAAAAAAGAACAAAGGTGCTGTCACGCAAATGCTACAGAGAAAACTGCCGCCACCTATCGGCAAAAAAGAGGGGCACGTACGTTTCCCCTTTTTGCCACAGCGACACCTGGTGATAGGCAGCCTTCACACGCACTTGCGTGCCGAGTGTGTAGTGCACAGGACTAATGGGTTGGGCGTAGTGATAAGGATCGTGTTTGGAGCAATCTCTAATTCGCCAGCGCGTACGTCACGCCTCGTTTTGTCTCCATGACGATGCAATTGGCGATGGCATTTTCCCGGGAGGTTCGATTGTGCATATAAAAAGAAGGCAAAAAACAAGCACAACGAGCCGAAACGCACGAATAATAAGAAAGGAAAGAAGGAGAGTGCCGTACAGCGAAGTGTATATCGACTCTTCTCTCTCGACGAACCCTCCAGGCACACACCTGACACGCGAAAGCCGAGTCTCACGCCAACTCCTTCGATCGGGAGCTATAGCAACAACTGATCGAGCCTCGAGTATAAATGGCGCAGCGAGAATGAAACGACGCGAATCGACGAATTCAGCAAGAACTGGGGCACAGACGCACGTACGTACAAAAAAAATTTAAATAAATGTCGGTTAGGGAGTACTGGAGAGCACTATGCTCTCCTGTTACGCCACAGGCGCTAGGGTGTGCAGCAGACGACAATGGCGTCTGCTAAGGCGGACGTCGCGAACAAGTGTCGTCTGGAAGGAGCGGACGACCTCTGATGTTTGTGGTTCTCGGTGTCACTGGAGGAGGCCTTGGTCACGCCGAAACGCCGCCATCGAACGAGGTAAGTGCGGACGTGCTTGTGACACGAGCACTTGTGCGAAAAGAAACAAAAAGGAACACTTCGAATAGATTTTACAAGTGTGCTTCAACTGATCAGCGAGAACGCCCAAAAATTTGATCATTTCATATAAAGAAATGACCATAAACTAGGTTATTCGAAATCCCAGCGGGAAATTCCCGCGCTAGCTAAGAGAAACTAGCGACAAACCCGAAGTTAAGCATGTCGAAGTTGTATATTTTCATGATTATATCAGTTGAATGTGGAGCCTACCGATTCATGACGCTCCATTATAATTGCCAGTTTTGCGTCCCTTTTGATGACGGTACCTCAATTGTGTTTTTCAAACGCAAGGTTCTGTCAATCTCTCGTGTCTATTGCACAATTGTGTCTGTAATTTAGGGTCGTTCTTTCTTTCCCGTGAAGCGCCGGCTGACACATCTAACCGGCTTCACAATCACTTAAACTTCAGCAGCATTTTTGTTCGAACACATTCGTGCAATTCACTTGCACCGCACAGTGCAATTCGGAATCGTCTTCGGAATCTTTTTGGAATCGTCTTCCCGGCAATTTAGTTTTCATAACTGACTTCATAGCCTTTCGTGGAATGCTCAGTCAGCATACGTGCAAATATGCCTATCTTGGTTTCTTGGTATGCGCACCATATAAATAGCAGCTAGCCAATGAGATTGCAAGGCATCTCCAATTAGAATGAATTCTAAGGAAGGGATCGCTTTAGAGATGTGCGTCATTGAGACTTGTGATAGAAGTGTGCTCGTATTCCACTGGTTCATTTTAAGAAAACGCTGTTTTATGCATTGAATAACAGAAACAACTGAAACGGCAGGGTATTCGCATAATTAGGGGACGAATATTTTGAAACTGGTGTCACACTGAGAACTTGTCCCTTGCGAGCTCACCGGCTGCAATTCGTAAATTAATATACGCAATGTGAAGTAATTATTTAAAGTCCAAATAGTGTCGTGCTAATTAGTCGTACGTGCATGTCTCGTTCAAGTAATGTCCGCCTCTTCGAGTAGCCGAGCTCTAGGACTATAACTGCACTATCTGCCACAGGTAATTTTTAAATATTCTGTATAGTATCAGAAAAACTCGGTGTACCATAATCTTATCTTACCGTGCAATTGAGAACTTGTGAAAGCAAAACATGTCACATTTTGTAAAAGTGTGGCACGTTTGGTTGGTGCTTTAGGAACACACTGGCAGTGCTAAAAGGTCGCGCAAGACAGCTTTAGAGCTCACGTCACAATCGTGAGAGTTGGTTGACGCTGATCGCGATAAATAAAGGGCTGTAAAACACTACATTGAACGCCAGGAATAGCAAGGGGTCCCACGTGATTCCTGTCTTTCTGTGTGCTTCACTGCTCTGCATTCATCGAGATGACATCTTTAAAGCTGCAGTACGGTAAATAATTGGGTCTAATTACGATTATTTCGCTTCATTAAGACCATTAGAACATGCTTAGGCTGGCTTGCTTCGTGTGCAAGACGGGACCGCCACCACGGGAGACGTAAATGAAAAGGAACTAGATACGCAAGCGCTTGTAACGCCGACAAACAGAGGGTGGTGCGAACGCAGACATGGCCGACGGTTTTTGGGCTAAGGTCCAATGCAACTTTACAATTTCAGCTTTTTATATTGCTAACACCACTAACTGCAGTTTTTTTAGCCATTTTGTTTGTATTTTATTGTATACACCTTTGACCCTGTTCTTTTTTCTGTTTTGTAACCCTATATTATGATGAGTAAATAGCATGATAAAAAATTCTATTCTTACCCTTGCGCCTGGGACCTCTTTGGGTGCCAAGTGTCACAAGGGTAGTTCAAGGGCGTGTTACGGGTCCCGAAGCCCACCACCCGGAGTCCACTGGGGTATGTGCCATTGCGCTTGGACCCTTTGTGAACTATCTTCGGGATAGGACCACGGCTATTGCACACGAGAAATGCGCGGAACTCGAGCCATAAACAGTTTCACTGCAAAAATCTCTTAGCTATAATTGTTCGTAAGAGAATGTTCCAGCCAATCCTGTTGCTGGACTAATATTAGCGAAGGCCTACAGTCAACAACAATCAGAGCACTCGCGAACGAAAGGCTTTGCGAATTCTGCCCCAGATTTACACTTGACATATTGCGACATCAAGACTGGTTCAAGTGGTCACTTCAAGCCCACGCTATTTCGTCACGGTGACTATACGCAATTCTATTACGTGAAAGCATTAACGAGTTGATCATTCATATTAAGGCACACCTGTGGAAGAAAGTTTATGTAGAAGCTTACCGCCAGTCTATAATGGTTGTAATTCTCAATTTAAACAGCAGCTTACTGTCTACTGTACAGTTCCACTTCTGGGCCTTTTTTTTTACGACATAAAATAGTTACATGACAAAAACTGGCAATTCCGATACAGAAATAATGATTGGCCAAAGGTATTCTGCAACGCGTATCAACACATGGCGAAATAACTACGCTATAACTCCGGCGAACAAGAAGTGTACAGCCACAAAGTTGGTGCTAGCGTTTTAGCTAGGTCGAATTGCTAGAGTGATTAATATGGCAGGCTACTGATGGCCACAGCGTATACATACGTTGTCAAGGTTCGAATTTTGCGCTCTTGTCTCAGAGAAGGCGCCTAAGTTAATACACCTGTTCGTCAAACTGCAAGCACAAATGAGAAAAACGGCAATGTTTGACGCGAAGAGGTTTCAGCCTTGTGATTACATGTCATTTCGCTTCGTTGTGGCAAGAATCTTTTGCCTGACACAGGAGCAGGCAAGAATTGGCACAGGGGACCGCCAGCAAGTGGTAGAGTCAACACTGGCGTGTACTCACATTCCTCGGGCAAATTTTGTGAATTTATTCATATTTCAGGCATGTTTGCTAAACGCCCGTTGATCATCAGCAACTTGCATCATCGAATGCTGATGAACAAAAAGAGAGAGAAAAAAAGCTTAATGATTCGAAATACAGAGAGATCGGTCTGAAGTGCATTCTTCTAGGCAGCAACTCTGCACTGGGTGAAGGGGAAGAGGGAAGAAAGAGGAGCATGATGGCTGCCGATGACGGCAGAAAAAGAATGTAAAACATATAACAAACAATTAGGTCTACTCAAAGCCTACAGTCCCGACCCGTACTTTTTGAAAAGTCAAGTAAAGCTTGGATGGCCTGAAAACTAAATATATCGCCTTGCCAAGGTCGTAAAGTAATGTCATCCGACAACGGTGGACTGTCGAGGTGCACAATGTCAACTCCTGTCGTTCAATCCTCTGCATCTGGGCATAGAGCGCAGTTTCGCTCATAATAGCCCGCTTTATGTGCCACGATTCATTTTGTGTGTGAAGGCCATAGCCCTCACTCAGAAGCTTCCTTCAGTGGTGTAACCGCTAAAAAACTCTAGTGCGCATGAATTCGAAGCTCAATACCAGTGATGCTGGCAACGAAGCATTGAGTACACGTTTATCAAACGCTACAAGAGTAATGCCAAAAACAAATAATCACAACGAAGCGGTGGTGCGTCGATTATAATGATGATGTGAGCGTCTTCTTAAACGGGGTGGCGGATAAACTGGTTTTTTGACGTTCCTGCTGCATCTAAACAAGTAAATCTATTTTTGCAAAGAACATTTCATTGTTCAAAATGTTTTTTACTTCATTACGTATATTTTTTTTCCTTACACCATTGATATTTGCTGCTGTTGCAGTGGTGCACGCCAAGACAGTAAATCACAGGCAGAGGCGCTGATGAAAATGATGGTATTTAAAATGTGCCAAATACTTCTGAAAACACTTCTGATATGACCTGTGCTGGAAATTTAAGCAAAGCCTATGTGTAAAGTGCTTAAGTAAGAATAGTTGTACAATAAATGGCTGGGGGTTTGTTCTCGGCAAGGGTATATATGCTGTTCTGTAGCGGGTTCATATGATTCATTCTTTTTTTCTCACAATACTTTACGTCAGGCATGAAAATTATTAATCTGTTCTGTATCTGTAATTTTTATGATCCTGACTATGCAGAAATGTAGCGAAATTGCATGCTCCTTGCACATAATTAATTGGTGGCTGAAGTGGATAGCCTCCACCACAGATTTGTTGACGTAGGCTCTACACCCATTAGAATTAAGGCCTCGGGGAGGCTTATTACTTCCGTGTTTTAATCGCTGTATAGATACAGTGACAATATTCCAGAGCATCTTCAACGGTTTCTGCACCATTTCCACACGCTTTCTGCGAATATTATTCTCAAATATTTCTCGTGTGTTTCCGGACTTTCAAACACAATGATCTGGTTTCGAATGCAGGGACACTCCCTGTTTCCTTACGATTTCATTCGTAGCTGTTCGATAGGTCACTCTTATCCACCTGATGGTCAAGCACATCTCACAGCTGTCGAACACTTTCGTTGTCCTACAGTATACTAACTGTAACCGCACGTAGTATATTACAACTCTTTCACAACAACTCTCGAATTACAAAGCTACCCCCGTAACCATAGTAAAACCACACCCCTAAATTATACTAGCATCGCTTTCAAGCTTTCTACCCGCGTCTTTCACTGCAGCCTTCGGGTATGCTGTCTCGGAGGTCATGCCAAGAGCGCCAGTGCTCGGGCGGCGTCGTTGACGAAGAAACGACTCGCTACGTCGGCCCATCTCCGTGGCGCTTCGGCAGCGTCATCTTCCTCGGCTTCTTCGTCAAGCTGTCGGGCATCCTCTTCATCCTGGTCGGCTTCAACTCGTCCGTACCGGCCCTGCGGCTCCTGGGATTCGTCGTCATCCCAATCGGCATCTTGGTCTTCAGTGGCGGCGTCCTCTGGGCCGCAATGGAGAGTTGGCGCTACCGCGCCGCCCTCATGGCCATCCACGCTCTGGACCCGCTGGCTGCGTCCGGGGTGTTCCTCAACGGAACCTCGGTCAGTTCTGTGTCTGTGAACGTGCCGCCCAGGAGTGCCGTGCACTCGGCGCCCCCCGTGGACCCCGACGGCCCCATGGCCGGCCTGGAACCCGTGCAGTTCAGCAAGTACCCCGTCGTACTCCCGGTGTACGCGGCACCGGCCCAGACGTCGGTCTCTTGACCCGGAAGAAACGCCCGCCGTACCGTGGTGGTGCCGCCGAACGCGGTGTGCGGACCTTGAGCCCCTGGCTGTAACAGAGACGTCCACGTTAAACGGTGGTGCTTCTTGAAATTAAGTGCTTGTGCTAAGCCGGCACCGTCAAACTTCACCCGTTCCTATGTTCGAAAATCGGGTCGTGTCAGTGTCATGTGAGGATGACACCTCGGCCAGCCGTAGTAAGGATAGTTATTATAATTGAGCATTTAGCTGTCGACACCTGTATGTCGTTCAACGAAAGTGGTGCGGTTCAGCAAGAAGCTCGTCATACAACGGTGTATGCAGTGTAATGACCCTGACGTCGGTGCCTTGACCCGGAATGGACGCGCACAGTCCCCGGGGCGGGGCCATCATTCGAGATGTGCGGACCATGACGATTTCTAAACTTATGTGCACGCCCTGCTACATCGATGAGAACCTTCCGCGCGTTTGAAGTAAATTAAACACTTCTGCCAAACAAGCACCATAAAGCACCTCCTGTGTCGGTGCTTGGAAGCCCAAATTTGGTCTGAGTGCCGTGCGAAGAACAAATCCTCGGTCAGCCGCACGTGGGCGATCTTAGAGCAGAACATTTAGCTGCTAACTTTACGCTGGATGGAAGTGGCGCGGTTCAGTGAGTACCCAGTGTTGTTTACACTGTGTGCAGCGCTGGTCGACCCTGACATCGCTGTCCTGACCAGGAAGAGATGTGCACCCGTAACGTTGTAGTGTCGCCTAACGTGGTGTATAGGTCTGGAGTGCTGAACCGCGAATGCAAAGCCTACAGAGAACAAATTTTCGAAATTGAATGGCAGAAAAGGTTGGACGTCGCTTCCCATGCGTGTACAGCTACAGAGCTCTTCAAGTGAAACTGGTTAGGTAAACCACTACCGTCGAACTCCACCTATGTCTGTGTTCGAATCTCACGCAACGTATGTTGAAAAGAGGTGCTTATTGGGCTAGTTGGTTTATACTAAGAGAATAGCAGCAAACTTGAAGAGAAAAGGGGGGGGGGGGGGGGGGAATCGAGAAGTACACACAGACAAAACCAGCTTCCTGTGACTTTGTCTACGTCTACCTCTTGATGTTATTCCTCTTTATAGTTTGCTGCTATTCTCTTAGTATAAAAATATAGCATGTAGGTGGTGTGAGGGTCTGTCTATACTCCTCGGATAACCGCAGTGGAACTCCTAGAAAACTAAACGCTTGGCTGTTAGCACTTATGTCGTTGACCGGAAGTGACGCAACTCAGAGAGTACCGCCTTCGTGCTTTTACCCATGTCACTTCACTGTTCGAAGCTCAAGGTGCTCGGACACGAAAGTTTGTTTGATTGTTTGTTTGTTAGATTGATTGATTGTTTGTTTGTTGTGCGTCAAAAGCGAATCCATGTGCCATGTACATGTCACCTCTCGCGTGAAGCTCAAAAGCAGGCCTCAGATTTTATTTAAAATTGATGAAAGCTGGACTCTTGGCGCCTGTTAAGGTGTCGTTATCATTAACTATAGTTGACAATTTATCAGCATGCGCGCTGCAACCCTCATGCCAGTTGCACTGAACTACTGCATTTCAGCAAGTACACGGCCACCATCCTGCCGGTAAGCGCCTTTCTTTCATTATCGATGTCGTTAACTAAACTGTGAGTAGTTTCTGTCAAAAATCTGCGACATCATAGGGAGAAGGTGCGGGAACTTCAAGATGGCCGCCGCCAGCAGTCTTTCCCTTCAATGTGTTTTCTGGCTCATCAAAAGAGAGAGAGAGAACGATAAATGAATGGCAGGGAGGTGAACCAGGACTAAGCCCCGTTGGCTACCCTACATTGGTGGAAGGAAAAAGGGGAGGGAAAGATTATCAAGCTTCCCCTGTGGAAAGGGTGGGTGTTTCCTTATTGTAAAAGTGCAATGAGTCATTACGACTTAGCAGAATATTCGTATTTCTCTGCAGCCTTCGAGTATGCTGTTCCGGAGGTCATGCCAAGAGCACCAGTGCGAATGTATTCATGTAACGCACTCGCTTCAAGTCAAGTCATACAGGCCAGAGGCTCTTTCGAAATTATTCGATCGTTTTTTTCATTCCGAACAAATCTTTTCATTCAAAGCGCTGATTGCCCAAATATCATACAGCCCCAGTCATTCTAGATACTTTGTTTAGTCAATTAGATTAAGCCAGATTTTTAGTCAAAATTAGTTAATATAATGGCTTTCTTAAGCTGCGGACCTACAAATCACCGAGTTCCGTTTTTCACCCTTCACAAAACTCTAGCTCTTGGATCGTACCCGCTAACATGAAGTTGTTTGCGCGGTATTTCTTTCTCTTTTTAACAATACGTTGTACTTTGTGTTATCTTTACATTACATGCTGTCTTTATGGTAGACTGTTAATACTATCTCGGGGGCACTTGTACAATGTCTGGCATGTCTTTTTTGTCGTGCCAAGCGGTGTCTTTGCAAACATCATTGACAAAATTCACTTTCATCACAGCTGAAAGTCTATTCAAAGCAGCATGTGGCCAATAAAAGTACATCCGAATTTCAGTGACAGTTCTTAAAGGGTAGGTTCTCGTTTCACTGGGCTGAAGTGTAGAGTTCAAGTTTTAACATCGTATCTATTTACCCAGATGTCTAACCCTGTAAGGCTCAAAGTATCATATGTGCTACGCTAACTGAAATTTTTATTTAAACACGCCAAACTTAAGGCACAGCCGATAGTGGCGTTTTCATTACACCGGAACAAGGTCTCAGCTGTTGATAGTTCAGCAAAAACAATTACTCATGCATGTTGTAACAATAAAGTTTTAACCCAAATAACGTTTCGTTGTTTCTCTTTCTTTTTGTACGAATGTGCTCTCAATGGCCAGAAATAAAAGTGAACAAGTTGTTCTCGTTTTCTTTGATGTGTAATTGTGTTGGACCGTTACAGAGCTAATCTCCATAATCAAAACGGGAAACTTAGATAAGTTCGCTTCGCGGGCTAATCTTTTTGGTTCACAGTCGGCAAACCTTGTAGTTTCTTGGTTTAATTGGACTGCACAGTTTCCTCGTGCATGCACAGGAACGTACGCGATGTTGCATTCATTCTAAATGCCACAGAGTCCGAGAGATGCATGCAGGTGAACTTTAATGTGATTAGCTTTTTGCGTTGTGACAGTGTTGCGTTATTATCCAAGTCGCTATACAGATAAAAAAGAAAAAGCGACGACGAAGCTTCGTTCTCGGCTGCTGGTTTCTTCTGGCGCTGAAGGTTTTCTCTATTTATGTGTTTTTTCGTGCGTCACTCACAGGCAACGACATTAGTGCTGAACACTGAAGACTCCTACTCTGCTGGGAGATCCTTCCCGCAGAGCTCGCCATGGAAGAGATGGTCTTGGAGTCGTCTGGAAGCCAGCACAGACGACTCAGTTCTTCACTAGAATCAGACGCTACTGATTCTCTGAGCTTTCTGACTCACGATCAGAAGATTTGGATGCTTTCATAGCTGCCAAACAACGCCATTCAAGACGGACGACTCCGGCATCCTCCTTAAGCGAAGCGGTCATCATATACAGCAGCACCCTGACTACGACAGTAGCTCTCATGCCAGTCGACGTGATGGTATGCCTGAATGCTACCTTCCAACAGAAACTTAATAATTTCTTCTTCATACCTGCCCCTGGACTAATCCAAGAGGTTCTCGTGAGTACTTGGAAAAATATTATTGGTGTTCACACAACAAATCGTATATGATGGTGCAAACTCTGCTTAGTTTTTCTGAAACCAGTGATGTCCGCATGCGGTCTTACATGCGCCAGGGTGCGCATATAGCAACTGTTGTCGTTTTTGGTGTCGGCTTGAGACTCCAAGACGAGGTTTTTAAGAGCATAATCGTTTGCACGCCATCATGCAAAATAATTGGCGTTCGAAGGCTGGGCTCATCAAAGTGTATGAAGATACTGTTTAGCTGTGGAACGCTGCCTAGCCATGTAAAGTGTGTTCACTTGTGCGCTATCCTGTTCGGGCTTTCGTACCAAGGCCCTTATAATGTCATATCTCTTAATATTGGTCATGTTCAGGGTTTTTTCCATCGTATATCTGGTCTGTGTCAAATGCGATGGGAATCATCATGTAGATTCCTGTGAAAGTCAGATATATCGCTGCCCTAACTGTAACGCGAACAGTACGCAATGGATAAAGGATGCCCCGCATTGAAAGATAAACTAAAGGCACTAAGAGAAAAAGCCGAAAACGAAGGCAGCAGGATATGAAAGCGTGCGTCGCCGTAGTGGTGGTTCAGTGACTGTAAATGCCTCGGCCAAGCAAAAAGATGCGCGCTCAAGGAATGACAAAGACACAACGAATCGAAAAGGAGGGTGTAGGGGCGGGACCTTCTACCTATCAGTCATCGCGACCAGCGCTGCTATCGAAATCGTCGGAACAAGTCTCTACAAAGACTGCGACCAAAGTGGAGAGCATTCCAAACACTGTACCTAAACAGGTCTCGCCCAACGATGATGTTCAACTTGTTAATATTTTGAATATTCTTGTCAACATCATCAGATCTCTCGTCGCTGGTCGTCAGACGCCAGCAGCGTCAGGAGCAGAACAACTTTTGGAGGCCCTCGTTCCAGTCTTCGACGGCCTTCACTAGTTATTATAACGGAAATAATCTTATCAATTGTCTACAGCCTCACCCTTTTGTGCTGCAATGGAATGTCTGGTCGCTTCGACAGCGGCAAGCTGATCTAGTTCTTTGACTCATCGCTATGAAGGCTCCACCAGATATTATAGAGCTACAAGAAACTAACGTAAGAAACGACGAATATCGACTGCAGTCTTTGTGAGTGCACAATGCGCGGAACCAGCCTGTGGCTTTTCCCAGTGTGTAGACGCGGCGCATACGCGCAGTGCTTCATAAGCATCAGTACACGTACGCGCTGACTTGGATTTCGCGGTTCTTGATACAAACGACATCTGTGATGACGAGTTTGAGTATACAGGTTTACTGTAAGCCTCAGGGGTGCGATTACGGCAGCGGCAAACACATACAACCGGCCTACACGTCCTTCAGGCACCTCACTACTTGAGTGCTTAACCTTTCGGTGTGGTGCGTCGTTTGTGTTATGCTGATATTTTAATGCCCACCATCCGCGGTGGTGTTGGCAGTCGTGGGACAGAGATTAACGAGCTTATATTATCAAGAATGATCCGCAAATACTGAATGGTCGACGGTTCCCCTACATTTATAGGTACAGGAAGGAAGCATTCCACAATAGATCTTGCGGTATAAACAAGAGTTGTGTGTTTAGCCTGGACATGTCAAGCTGATCCCTGGGACTCAGATAGCCTACCCATTTGGTTAACAGCAACACATAATCTTGACTGTACACTGTGTGGCGTAGGATGGGATGGTAACACCGTGTAACACTGGGAACGCCTTCGCAGACTGCGTGACAGTGCCCACAGAAACAGTTCTGTATTGTATGTGTGTGTGGGTAGTTTTTTTACATTTCTTTTTATTCTTTTTCTCTCTCTCACCTATCGCATCCCTTTGCCCCTCCCCCGGTTCAGGGCAGCCAACCGGAGATAACCTCTTTCTCTCACACTCTCTCTCTCATACTGCGGGCCGCCAGGCTGCCGACTATACAGTGAAAAACAGGGACAAGTTCCGCCAACTAATCTCAGAGGCATCATCTCAAGACAGTCTGTTCAAATGAGTGAGTATACTTACGACAAGCTACCGTACGACGACGACGGAGGATCGGCAAACCAAACCCCGATCTTAAGCTGTTGCGGCTCCGCGCATGCCTACGCCACGCTTAAAGGCGGGCACAGCGCTCTAAACGACGCTCCGACTGGACTCTCCTCTCTATAACTGCACTGATGCAGCCATACGGCGGCATACAAAACAGCTTTGTCGCAAGAGTTTGGTAGCCTTATGTAGTTCGCTGCACACTGGAACTGGTTTTGGTAGTGTACGGCGCGTACTAAAGGCTCTTCGTAATCCTGAAACCTGCAAGCATCCTATACGGCTGCGTTGTGCATAGTGACTGGCCTGACACCAAAAGTTCTAGCGGAGGCATTTGCCGACTTTTTCGTCTCTGCTATGTCCAGTGACACCACAGATGGCGGGCTTCCTTCTTTGACAAGTCAGAGCACCATAAGTGCTTCATACATGGTCCAGCCTGCGAGATCCATTCGGCAGGCTTCACTCTTGAGGTGCTGCGACATGCGCTCCGCGTCTCCAAGCGCCCCACTGCCACAGGTGAAGACGGTGTGACGTACCAAGCATTTCGGAAGATGGATAAGAGCTTTCATGGTTGTATACTGGAGGACTAACTGTGTAGAACCTGGGTAATTCTTGCTGAATGCAAATCGTCAGTGATAATACCGATTTTAAGGTCTGGGCGCCCTGAAAGCCACCTCAAGTGCTACCAGCCTTGACCTCTTAACTTCTAATATCATCAAGTTAATGGAGCGATTAATCCTGTTTCGCCTAGATGTTATGCTAGAGAAGCTGAATTTTTTCCCTTATGTCATGAGTGGTTTTCGTTGCCACCGTTCAGCTCTGGACAGCATATCAGACCTTGTCTCAGCGCTTAAGTTTGCTGAAGGAAACAAACATTCCGCCTACATGCTCTTCCTAGACATACAGCAAGCTTTCGACTCGGTTCCTCATAAGACGATTATTTTCGCACTTGCAACCGCGGGAATTCTGCGTCGTCTGCTTCACTTTGTGCACAATTTTCGATCGGAGTTCCGGATGAATGTGCGTGTCGAAGGAGTTACAAGTGGATCCCGCCATGTACAGTACGGTATCCCCCATTGTAACGTTTCATCGCCGCTTCTGTTTAACACCGTACTCGCCGCGCTTCCAAGTCGCTTGCCTCGAGACAGCGACTTTCCTGTGGGTATACAGCTATCTATGCAGACGATATTGCCCTGTGGATAAGCGGCCCTTCGCCCCTTGGTCGGCGACTTCGTACAAGCTTGCAAAGCGCTCTGAACACGACTTCGGAGTACTTGGGTGAAGTTGGCCTGCAGATATCACCTTTTAATGATATGCTGCTTAATGATATAATGATTAATGGTATAATGATTTGGATGATATGCTGCAACAGCATATCATCCTAAACAACGCGCTCGTCGAACAATGAGCCGACTGTGCCCTAACGAGACGCCGATAAGCTGGGTGCAACAACACCCTTATTTGGACTCAATTGGGGATGATCACATCTCTTGGCGTCCTGCCGTTAAATCTGTACCGTGCAAATCGAAATCCCTCAAGTGTGTGGCCACCTTGGCCGCTAGAGGTACCGAATGCAACCAAACAACGGCTCTGCAAGTGTACCAGTTGTCTGTACTCTTAGGCATGATGTATGCGTTACCAGTCCTGAATGTGCCCCCTATACTTTCATGGCCCAACTGGAACGAGATCATCGCGTTGCCCTGCAACTAATGCTAGGGTTACCTCGTAAGGCGCAATCTGTTGCATTAATCGCTGAAGCTCATCGGTTGCCCCTGAGGCTGAAAGCAGACCAGACAACTCTATATCATATTGAGCGCTAGGTGCACCGCTCATCGAATGGTCTATTGCTCCTCGAAATGGTGGCATTGTTTACGAACACTGCTCGCAGTAATGACAGGCTGCTTCAGTTGCGCTTCCGCCCCCAAAAGATATCACCAAACACGTATTTCCCATTCGTCTCACAATCCCTGGCACACACAAAAAGTCCGATATGCCTGTTTCGGCAAAATTCCAATTGGCTCTAGCTGTCTCACATGTCCAAAAGAGTTCCATATTATCTTCAAGTATTTACAGATAAATCGGTACACAGCCACAGTCAAGACACCTCCGCAACATTTTTCTGCCCTTCGACTCAAGTACAACTGATATTTCACATACCTCATCCAGTTTCGTCAACAACTGAGCAGCTAGCAGCGATTAAAGTTGCACTGAAATACATCGTGCAAGAGGAGTTTGTCGCATCGAAGTTTGCAATCTTTACGGACTCCCGCGCTGCCCTTAGTAAATTACAAAGCAACGAGATTGATTGTCCAATTGTTGATTGTCCAGCCTGCTCCTCACTTTTCCTTACGTGTCAGGTGTACATATGTATTGAAATCGAATTATTATTATTATTATTATTATTATTATTATTATTATTATTATTATTATTATTATTATTATTATTATTATGTTATTCAATTACCCTAAAGGCCCGGGCAGGTATTACATAGGGGGCGGATAACGGTAAGCACAAAGCAACGCAGCACTACGACGTGTACAGAAATCGCTGGTCTTTAACAGCATGTTGAAAAGAAGAACTCAAAATATAAAGACAGATAGCAACAAGCACTTACAGAGAGTAGCGTTATATATACACACATATATAAATATGGGGGAAAGGGAAGGATGAAGGTTACAGCTCAAGGTGACGTTTCAGGTTGGTTACAAACGCTTCGCAGTCAATGACAGATGCAATGGTGCCAGGCAGAAGATTCCATTGACGGATGGCGAGGACGAGAGGCGAATGAAAGAAGAGGTCACTGCGAGCGAAGATGGGTTCGACTTTGAGTTGGTGGTCAATGCGTGGGGATATGCGATGCGCTGGCGTGAAACGGGACATAGCAATAATAATGACATACAGATTAGAGACCGAGAGAAAAGCGCTTTATTCTTAAATCGTCATTATCATTATCGATGACGCTATTACGTCGACGGTAATAGAGAAAAGTAACATCAATCAACGTAATAATGTGCGCCTGCCCTCTGCGTCAGACTATACTCCACATGTTGCCAGCAAATTTTATTATCTCATTCTCTGACCAGCGTGACGGAGAGCGCGACTTTCAACTCAAACGCACGTGCTTTGTAATAAAAATAATCACCGGTCGCAAGAGAGTTCCATTATCGTGGTAGCACATGCATTATCTAAGACACGGGCTGCGGTCTGCGCGTCTCTGACGTAAGCCTGGCACTCGTGGAAGAAATGCTCCACGTCAGAGGTGAAAACAGTCGTGAAAATATATGGGATTCTCACCGCGCTGAAAGATAAGCGCCGATCGCAAGTACTCCTGTTTCTGTTACGCCTTTTGTGCTGAGATAAAACAGTGCTGCAGAAGCAGCGAAAGCCTAACATTGATTTAGGTTCACTGTTCGTTTAGAAAGTCGTATATAGTATACATATATAGCTGGTTGAAAAAAAAAAAAAAGCAGAGGTTGCGCGCAGATGTTTCAGGAGACATATATCGAAATATAAGTTTGTCTCTTGTGATGCAGTATGTTTTGAGTGACCAGCGTACAGGCAATTCGCCGACCAGCAGCCTGAGTCGATCTAGAATGGACTTCGCGGGCGTTTTAGCCGAGCACAGGGAATTAGAGCCACGATAAGCTGACGTGAGCCCTAACTGGCAACAGACAGCACGGTTTTATTACTGTGACGCATCGGCAGGTAAAACCACCCTATCTGCCACAATTTCCCAGATAAGACCCTTCTTGCCCGAAAGCTTAAGATAACACGTTTGTTTCTCCCCTTTGTTGTCTGTCTTGACGCCTTTCTGGAGTTCGTCCTCTGTATGGACTCCACGCATGCGCAATGCGCGTAAAGGATGCCCTCTTACGACTATGTGGGCTTTTCAGTCGCGAGCCATAAATTCTCACGCGGTTGACGCGTGGTAAACAGCCTGAGTTTTTTTCCGTCCGAGCGACCATAGCAAGTTATGACGGCCGCCTTCCACTTCGGCGCCAGTGCAGGATAATTCCTGTTTGACTCTGATCCGCGGCCGCAGGCAAATCCTAGAGCTGTCCCGTTTTTGCGTTTTTTCTGCCCTGCTTCTTGCAATTCATTTCTTTTTTTTTTTTTTTGGATTCCGCGCATTCACCTTCTCTGTGTGGTTCAAGTGAGTTGAAGTCCCGCAAATCGGGTCAAGTTTAAGAGTGAGTGAGTGAGTGAGTGAGTGAGTGAGTGAGTGAGTGAGTGAGTGAGTGAGTGAGTGAGTGAGTGAGTGAGTGAGTGAGTGAGTGAGTGAGTGAGTGAGTGAGTGAGTGAGTGAGTGAGTGAGTGAGTGAGTGAGTGAGTGAGTGAGTGAGTGAGCGAGTGAGTGAGTGAGTGAGTGAGTGAGTGAGTTTCTTCTATCACACCCCCCGCTTACTTTAGTTGGATTCGAAATCCCTTTTGTTAATCTTTCCGTTAATTCCTATGATTAATTCCGTATTGCTTTGGCTGGATTCCTTGGCAGTGACTTCTGATCCATTTTAGATTGCTTATCATAAACCACAAATGGAATTTGACGATAGACTCGCGTTCCCGCTCCATTTATTTACGTTGCCATTATTTTTATGCATGCGTTCTGTATATACAGAGGCTAGGTACAGGTATGTGAACGAAGCCTGCAGAATGTTGAATGAAATTGGCTCAAAAGTTAAATCTCAATTTTAGTAGTACATAGAATATGCAGCTTCGAAAGCCCAATGCTTAAAGTAACTTACCCTTCTACAACAAAAAAAATCATTTTTACCCTGAGAAAGAGCTTGGTAACCCAGGAAAGACGCAAAAACGAATGGTGGAGGCGGGGGAGGGGCGACCCTGCCTTGAGGTTTGCACACCACAACACCGTGAAGTCATAAACTTGGATAGCGTCTGTTCAGGCCTAGTTAAATTGTTATCGGTAGACATGGAATGCATTGTATTCTAAAATAAAGTTAAACACTGAAGTTAAGGAGCTTCACGGACTTTAATCGACCACTACGACCCAAATACCAGATAACAAATTGAAATCCGTGACGTCGCACTCCTGTATGGGCACTGCGGTTCTGGCAATAAAATTTAAATGACACTGTCCAGCATTTTCTTTTCTAATAATAAACCTATCGCGCTAAATAAACGACAAAAGCTTTGAAAAAGATTTTATCAGTATACATTTATTAGTTTTTCCTCGTAGTTTCACATTAAGTCTTAAATAACTACCTAGTGGTTTTTCGTCAAATAAGTGAACGAGTGGGTGAGTCAGTACGTGCGTAAGTAGGGGAGTGAAAGATCGGGTGAGTGAGTACGTACGTAATAAACCCTTTGAGCACCGGGTTTTTCTTCGGACTGCTCCTCATCCACGGACAGAATTCCTTAGTTTCTATTTTCAGAGACATATCGTGATACCTAGAAGCTTCTTTCTCACCGCCGCTTTCGCCCGAGTCGGAATATCGGACCTGACGTCCGCAATCGCTCAGCTACAGGATGAGTGATTGCGGATGAGTGAGTGAGCTGCAAATCTATGTGATTGTACTCTTTTCGGACATGCTCTGCATTCAAGTGTTCCCTTTAACCGTGGACCCTTTGTACATACCTTATCAAGTGCACTTATACCTGGTATTATGCCATAACCTTTATATGTGACGGTGCTCGTACGAAACTCCAGCCGGTGTGATGCTACCATAGAGTTTCCTAGAAAAAAATCACTAGAGGGAAGTCTGGCGCTAGTGTCGGTGGCAGATGCACGCATGGCGATTGAACCAACATGGAGAATAATGTTCAGTAAGTGGATTTCCCTAAACTTCATCCTTATACGAGTTTCAAAGGGTTTTGTGACTTTGGGAATCAGTCATGTTGAACAACGTTTTGCTTTATAAATGCAATAATTGGTACTAATAACGCATGCGTGCAGATACTTATTGTCTTGCTGTGTTTAGAAAGCTGCGATTGCTTGGAAATTTGGAAACGTAAAGTGAACTAAATAACGGCCCAAGAGCGTCTAAAGCCGCAAGTACGAATGTTAGACATATTTATGTGCGTACTAACCGCCCTACTCATGACAGTTCAACGATTGCTGCGCCAGAGTTTCCTCGAGCATTTTTTTTAGGGAACTCTGCGGATGCTACAAAGCGTGACAGCAGATGGCTTCCTCGTTTCTACAGAGCTTCGTTGCTCTAGGAGTGCAACAGACAACCTGCTATACACGCGTCTAAGGGTAACTTCCGATCGCACACAGGCGTATCATTGGAGCGACTGTGTGGTCACTGAGTTACCAGTAGAATATCTAAGAGATTGGGAGGTGCTTCGGAGCGCCTCGTCCTGTTGTCTTTCTTGTGTCCGTCGTTTTGCGCCAAAGTAATTATGGATTCGCACCAACTAGCCCGCCAACGCATTGTGCTCCATGACCAGATTTATCCAGTGGCATTCTGACAAGCTCCTGAACTGGAAATCACGTCAGTAAGCGTCTTTAGTACGAAGTAGAGTCTGACGTCAGGTCTGGCATGTTTGTCATCAGATTTAGGGGACCGCGCGAAAGATGAAACGACGTACAACGCGCTCAAATGTATATGCACACTCAAGCAAGACGAACGTTTCTCCATTCAAAACTACATTCGCAAGGTGTCCAATGAAACGATAACCCCCCCCCCCCCCCCCTAAAAACAAAAGAACGCAAAGTGTACTTGATCAACTGTGGTTGATTAAAGGTCGTCTCTGGAGCTGCAGCGTTTCCACAAGAGGACCTGCCTTCTTTAAGGCATGACGTAAACAAGTCCCCTTGTCAGAACGTTGGCCTAAGCCGTCCTTTCTTCGACCCATTGTTGATCACTTCAAGTCTACATCTTTCTGTAAACTCCTGTCTTTCAAAGTGTATAGTTGTCGATCTTAGTGTACTTGCGTACCTGTTCACCATGTATGTACGTTTCGATGGACGTGCAGTACCCTCAAATTTATTCAAGCACCACTCGGTTTCAATTCGCAAAGTTTTTCATTCGCAAGCGTTCTATTGGCCAGCGGCGTTTGCTAATAGTATGTCCAGCATCAGGATTGGCTAGCATTTTCTCTTACGAACAGTTATAGCGATTTAAGAGCTTTTTGTGCATACTTGTCCCGGTCTTTAGTTAGGGCTCTTGAGAATAAAGCGTCACAGGGTGCTTGGGGCACGTAGAAGAGGTGTCATAGCCATAAGGCCAACCCCTTCCCTCTTGCCTAAAGAAAATTACGCAAATTCATCGCACATTAATGGGGGGTCATAGCGTTGGAAGACTCGGACACGAACGCGACAACAAGGACGAACGCTGTGTAACCAACTACAGCCCAAACAACCACACTTGTAAACTTCATCGCACATGTCAAAATCAACGTGAAACGAAGCTTGCGCGAAGCGGTTAATTAAAGTGAGGCGTTTAAATGTTCATTTTCAGCGCAGCGTTTTGCAGCATATCGGCCATGCGCCTGCTCGGCAAGATTGCAGGACACCGAGACCCCCGCCATGCGACCCGCGCGACCGCAGATTACATTGCCTCCGGGATCGGCCCACTTTGCTCGGTGAGGAACTGATCAAACAGACGCGCCAATTCCTAGGATAGAATGAATAGAAAGTTTCGCTTTAATGAAGTAATTCTGAACATTAAATGCGCGTATTTGGTGCACTGTGGATATTTAGGCATCATTTGCCGCTTTATTGTGTATAGTTCGGTAGACCTAGGATAGAGGGACATTCGTAGGGATACAGTGCAGGGGGCTATATATAAGCGGATTCGTTACATGAGTGCTGGTTCGTGTGTCAGCCATTTGGCAAGAGAGCAGTAGTAGCCAGCAGCTGCCACGCTAAGCAAAAGTCCGAGAGGTTTCACAAAGAAAGCACTGCCTTAATACTGTACAGTCTCGGCTGTTGGTGCTGCATGGTCCGAATAAATTCATTCGAGTGCATTTGGATCCTAGAATGTAGCACTTGTAAAGGTGTGATCGTCACATACGCAATGCCTGCCGAACGTTCCTACCTGCAAAAAAAAAAAATGCTCAGAAAGCACTCTGCATTGTTAGCTAGCCACGTGGTCTATAAGGCACCGGCACGCAGAGTTCAGTTCGGATGACGTCAGCGGTTGTCACGTGATCGCGCGCTCATTTATAATGCAAGCCACATGTCAAAATACACTTGTTTTCAGCGCATCAAGGAAAAGAAAAAAAAAAGATCTCGCCAGTCCGCAGTAACATGTTTCTGTGTCTTTTGTTATTGCGTCGCAATTAGCTTCGCTTAAAGCTTAACGAGCGGTACAATGTACCCCTAATATACACAAGGTGTGAAAGGAAATGCCGACAATAGTGTGTTCCGTCCATTGTTGAACTTTCTAACAAATGAAAACGTTAATATTGGTTCCCTGAGCAAGAAAAGGGTCAAGAAGAAAAAAGTTAGCAATTGTTCAAAAACTTGCAGTAACTGTTTCACATGGGAACTTCCACATGTATGCGATATTTGTGTAGTTACCAATATAGAAGTCAGGTTCTAAAATGGTGTTCTTGTACAAGCTAAGGAAGAAGCTTATTAAAGAATTGTGTTTTACTAAATTTGACAGGTTGTTCAATTAGAAAAGTTCACTTCAGGAATCCTGTGTGTGTTTTGAAACACTTTCAGTTGCAGCTCAGGTTATGAAACTGAATGTATAATGGCTCAAACTGTTGACATTCCAAGTTGTGTTCTTTAATTTGTTAATATCTACCAGAACGTCGCCAGCAGATATAAGTTGTGTTAACTGTGTTCGAAGTGTTTGTGTAGACGTTAAGGTGCATGAGGGCAATCACTACCAGTATCCCATATACAAGTGAAACAGTGCTTAAGTGGCGCAGAAGTTACCGAATGTATGAATAAGTGCTCTATAAACATTATTACTATCAGCATTAATTACGCAAAACTGATCTTAATAGTGCAGCGAGCTATAATTAAACAAAATTATTTCCGCACTCAAGTGAATATGATCGAGCTACATATATATTGTAACGAACTGTTAAGGAAGTCCAGACAACTATTTATTGTGGGCTAACTTGTGCCCTGGGGTTAAATAAAAAGCAGTGCCGCGTTCTAAACAGGAGATCAGGAATGCCTTCTTCGTCTCTCTAGAGCGTCGCTTCACCTCTTCTTCTTCTTGTAGACGCCGGCAACGGCCACCTACGATGCGAGTGCGTGCGGCGAAAACACGTGCCATTATTTCGTCGTCTTTTCCTCCAATACGCCGTTGTCCTCTTGAGGGGGCGCACGAACCTGCGCGCCTTGTTTAAATATGTTTCTGCCTTGTATCGATATATATATATATATATATATTATTTCGTCGTCTTTTCCTCCAATACGCCGTTGTCCTCTTGAGGGGGCGCACGAACCTGCGCGCCTTGTTTAAATATGTTTCTGCCTTGTATCGATATATATATATATATATATATATATATATATATATATATATATGATTCTACACCACGCAGCAGGCGCATTTGAAACTGAATAACTGTACCTGTTTTCACGGGAAAGGCGAGCAAACATAGGGTCGGGCAAGCTGCAATGAGTTCAACGTACCCATTGTCGCGTCCTGATTAAAGTACACGTGCGCGAGATCACATCGCCACGCAGCAGGGACAGTAGATATATAGCCACACGGATTCCTTTTCAGAATGCTCGCAAAAGTGGCCGCCGGAAAACACGGAAAAGCAACAGGGTGAAATGAATTTACACCTATACTTGGCGCAGTCTTCGCCGGAAAACACTCGTTCATTATCTGGTTATCTCGTGCGCGCTGTTCTTTCATCAGAGGTTGCAAAATGTAATGGCGCGTGTAACGGCGATGTACCCGATAGCGTATTGTTTGTCAAGATGTGCCTACATCGACCAACCTCAATAGGGGGATAGAATGGCTTACGATGCTCAAGAAGCACCGCTATATAGGTATCCATTTCACCGCAGAAGAAAACTGAAATGAAGCGGGAGAAAGCACAGATGAAATTAATTTTGATGTTTTATTTAGAAAGCGTATAATGTACAGGAATAACTCACCGCGGTAGCTTACAGTGGGTACGGCGTTTTGCTCGAGGTTGCGTGTTCGATGTCGCCCGCGGCGGCCGCACTTGGATAATTCGAAATTCACACAAAAAGAAAACGCTCACGTACTCAGATTTAGGTGCGCGTTAACCAGCATGGTCAAAATTATTCCGGCGTACCTCATATTCAGATCGTGGTTTTAGCAAGTAAACCTTCAGGGTCTAATTTCTTTTATAAATGTGGAAAGAATGTGGCTCCCGTCTGCGTCAAGTTGTTGCTTCGTACACTTTCACTTCCGTTTTCCTTTTTATTGCTACATTTCAATTAAAACGTACGAATTTCTCCTGCACCTTTTTTCTGCTTAGGAAATAAAATGGCAGTTGCGCCCGAAAGGTGAAGCACTGACTGCGATTGCAAGGTATGGCGTTGAGTTTCAAATGCTTGGACCGTGCTCGAAATACGTGAGGGTTCTAATATACCCGGACATGACATAACGCGGGTGAGGCGAAACTTTCTGGCATCTTTAAAGGCACAAATACGTCTTGTGTATGTCTATGGGACACCTGCATCGCAACTTGTTGTAACGACGTGCTCCCCTCTGAATTGTCGAAAATTGTGAACCTCGCACGCTTTATTGTCTGCAGCTACCTCTGTCGATAAACAACATAGCTCTAATCCCTCCCTCAAACACGGCTGAATCCGGCCCCTCAATAGCCACAATAACAAATCTTGTTTTACGTACGTAAAAGCAACATCTTGTCAACGGCGCTTGAGAGCATGTTACTCAAGGCAGAGATCGGCGGGACAACCAGACCCATGCTGCTGAGCGTAAGACTGTGGATTCACTATGCGGCTGCATTACAATGGGGCCAGAGTGCAAGAAAACACCCGGTTACCATACCTTCGGTGCAGGTTTTCCAAATGACTGAAATAATTTAGAGAACCTGCATCGCTCATAGCCTCAGACGTTAAAAACCAAGTTTTTTTTTCGTAAGCAATGCTGCGATGGCCAGTCGAAAACACCCCCTTCACGCAGAGTGTTTATTTAATATATTTGACATCTATGTGACGCGTAGATTTCTGAAAACTTTCAGGCAACACTCTCATGCTTTGCAAATTGTAGAGTTAAACTGTTGTTCTGCGATACTATCGCCTTCGCGTGGCGCAGTGCTCAACGAACCAATCAGCTCATCCGGTTTCGCTCGACCAGTAAATAAGAGGGCACCGAAATTGATACCGCCGAAAGTGGTCGTCCGAGAGTGCGCCCCTTCGGGTGGCTCCTTTCTGTGGATATCTTGTCGAGCCCGACGCTGATTGGCTAAGCAAGCGGGCAGGACGCTCCCTGACGCTCCCCTGAAACTTCGTGCTTTCTCTTCTCACTTTATTAGCTGTGATGGCCAGAAAGTTAGGCCACTGGAAGGGTCGCGGCTAAAGCAAAATGTTAACTAGGCGAAGACCACACTGAAATGGTAAGGGCTAGTGATGTTAGAAAACAGCAGTTCAGCTTCTCCGCCTGCCTGCAAAACGGACAGCAAAAAAACCATCGAAGTAATTTCGGGACCATGAAAGAAACAAACCAAGAACATCAGTAATAAAGTATAAGACCTGCGCGGGCTATATAGCCATAAGAACGCGGAGAAATGACAGAAAAACAGGCATAAATTACTGGTCAGCAAGAATTAATCAGGTAAATCTACAGGAAAAAAATATTTGCACAGCTTTGGCAGCGAAGCTTTGTTTGTGCGGGCGTTACCAGGATCCAAGAATTTCCTACACTGATAAAGGACGCCTACCTAAAAATGTTAAGAACACTACGAATTATCTCTCTCGAGGGGACTCCACGCAACAGTGAACTATCTCCGACAGCTGCCAACGCAGGACGTGTACCGTCACGGAGGTCGGCGGCAAATATGTAGGGTGTCCTTTTTTTTTTCTTTTTAGCTGCACCGAGATTTTAAAAGTTGCCTGTGGCAGATAGCAAAGTTCTAACCCTTGATCTAAATTATGCTCATTAATTGTTCAATTAATTATATTATGACACATATTTTGACCTGCGAATTGTAGCTATATAATCAATTCGTAAGGCGTATCAAAACGAATTCTCTCTGGACGGCACCAGTTTCGAGATGTTAATTTTCAAAGTGTCCGACGAAATGCATTGGTGTTCCAGTTACTTTTATGCTTGAGTGCTTAAAACAGCATTTTATTTTTAAGAAGAGTAACTGCAACGCAATGCATTTCTTCGGACACCTTAAAAATTAATATCTCGACACTGGTACAGTCGAGAGAATTCACTTCAGGTGGATACGCCTTTCGAACTAACTAATTACAATCGCTAGATTAAAATGTGTGCTATAAAATAATGAAATAAACAGTTAATTAGTGTAATTATGTTATTTCTTCTATTAAACATTTTGATTTCTCGTAGAAATAAAAAAATAACAGCTATTTTCTACTACGGTTGGCATCGCTTTCTAAAAGGGCCACATCTTATGAGAGTTGAAGCACACAGCCATGACTAATCAAAGCGTGCAGAACCGGATACGGACAACAAATGGTAAACAGAACGCTACCGCATTTGTTAAATTTCTGCCATAACAACGGATTCACTCCCAAAATAGCGTCCAAGCAGGAACTGAAATTGTTTTTCTGTGGCAAAACTCCTTTCTCATGACAGAATTTCATATGGTTTTTTCATCTCTGCGCATGTGCGCTATACACACAGCAAAGTAACAATGTGCTGTTCATACTACAAAACGTGTACCATTCTTCTTTTGCAATTTCCTTCATTATGTAGCATTTCTTACTTGCACTTCTTTCATGTTTGTATGTTTCCTTTCACATTGGTGTTTCACGCAGTTTAAAAACGTTTTATTTCTAGAGTCAGTTTTTCCCACTGTTGCGGACAAGTTATTGGTACATTACTATTTGTTTGTGGTTTTTATATTGCTATACCAAAAATGTTCTGTTTCTTGTATTTTGTACTCCAGGGAGCGGGGAAATAGTCAAGCTCACTTGTCAGCTTTTTTTTTCCCGCACTCGCTCGCTTCATGAGTGAAATAAAGGATATTATTAATATTATTATTATTAAGTAATAACCGCCTCCACGAGTCATCTATATGAAGACTTAGAATTGTCCCGTCTGACACAGGCAATTTTTTCAAATTTGGTGCAGCTAAAGAAACACCATAGATGTTGTATGTATGCGTGTATATGTTACTACACGCAGCATTACGGATGCCCGGAAAAAGCCCAGTTGCGGTGAATAACAGTGCACAGTTATCTTGTCAATCTCCTGAGCCGTTTGTGCGTGTTGCGGTGGTGTCGCGCACCATGCCTTATAAAGATAAAGTCAGTCGCGACGAAACAAGATTGTGGCTGTCCACAAGGTCCCCGCGGCATTTCTCTTTCCTCGTCACGTTGTATTCTCTTTCTACTGAAGAGAGGCTGCAAAGAGCCCGGGAAGATGCGCAATGGACTCAAGGAAAAAGTTTCACGGAGCTTTGCAAGCCATTTACTAGCTCACATTTGCAGGCAATGCCGTAATGGCTTCCGGGCTTTTTCAAGAGTGAGCACTGAGCACAACACTTCTCAGCATGTGTAGATTACTGTAGCGCAAATAAGGCACAAAGAACAGAAGACCAGACACCATGGACACTTAGACTGCAGACTATCGAATACACGTGGGTGCTACGGGACTGCAATAAATCACGTATAGCTACCGTAGCGACCATACGAACAGCGCGCGCGCTCTAAGAGTCCGTGATGTGACACTGGATTTTCATAGATCACGTGAGAGATACCTGGTACTAGTGATCTGCGTAGTCCATCGGTATAGTGATGCAACCAGCATCAGAACACCGACGGTATAAGGATGGACTGCCACGTGGGCTTCAGAAAACATTGTCCCTCTGGTTTCGAACATGATGGTCTCCGTTGCATGTTAACTTCTCCAGGCTAATTTGTTGTGGCAAATAGCTTATATATGACAATGAGTGTAGTTGACAATGCTTACCACTCCTTTTCGTTCAAATAGAGTGGCGGTTAGGTTTCACGAAAATTGTTGTTGTTATTATTTCAATTAGCATTCTGACATATACTTAGCGCACTGTCCGTCCGTCTGTCCGTCAAAACAGGACATCAGTTCGTCGCGCTTGTGCTATCGGCAGCCAATTACCTAAATGCAACTGGATTGCATGGAGCATATTCAAGGTTTCTTTCTACCAGAAGGAATTGCCAACCATTTCTGAGTTTTTTCCCCGAAATGGCGTAAAAGTTTGTCGCCAGGATAGTTACAATATTTCGTTTTTATGGAGCTAGGAATTTCTTCTGCAAGCATATTAGCCGCAACGCCTTTATGGCCAGATACCGAACATAAATATACATGCTAGTTAGAAGCATACATAATGCACAGAAATGAAAATAGGCAATTTATTGCAGGAATTTTATGCTTCCACAGAGACAATAAAGCTTTGACAACGCTTAGCGGGTCTGTAAATATAACTGCCTTTTGTATTTTTATTTGCTTAATGTGCTTTACAGCCGAAAATAGTGTATAGGCATCAGCCGTAGAGATACTTGTTTCCGGATTCAGAACATCAGACTCTGAGAAGGATGGACCTAGTGCTGCGTAAGTCACGCCGGCATGTGATCTTGATGTGTCAGTGTAATGCTCTTGGCATGAGTATTTCGCCTGAAGTTCTAGAAAGTGCATCTTAATATGTGCCTTTGGGGCATGCTTAGTGATCTCAATAAATGATGTGTCACATTTTATGTGCCGCCACTGCCACAACGATAACAGCTTTGCTTGAGGCATGAGATGATGCTCAAGGAGTGGTACACCCACTTCTTTGTTGAGGTCCCTCACACGCAACGAGAAAGGCTCTCTTGCTGCAGGTCGATTATGAAAAAAGTGTGGCACATGTCGAATCGTTCACACGTGAGTGAGAAGTATGATCAAGGTAGGAGTGCACTTTCAAAAGTGTGTGAAACTAGTATACGACCTTTGCAGTTGGAGTGACCACTCATTGGATTCTACATAGAGAATTTGCGCAGGGTTTGTTCTGAAGGCTCCTGTGACCAATCTGATGCCTAGATGGTGCACAAGATGGAGCATTTTTAGGTCATTCGATGTAGCAGACTGGTAAACTAGGGCACCATAGTCCAAGCGCGGACATACGAGGCTTTTGAACACGTCAATTAGGAACTTCGTGTCATTGAACCATGTTGTGCGCGCCAGAATTTTCAGTAGATTCATTGTCTTTGAGCATTGGACCTTGAGGTGCTTTGTGTGCGGAACAAATGTTAGTTTGCAATTAAGTACAATGCCTAAGATATTATGCTTAGTAGTTTCAGGTATATACTGTCCATACATTTGAAGATCGGGTTTTGGGACAAGCCCTCTCTTTCTTGTGAAAAGAACACAATAAGCTTTCTGGGGGTTAACTTTGAACCCATTTTCGTCTGCTCCCTTAGACAACTTGTTCAAGCCATGCTGTATAACCACACTGTAAGGCTATAGGATGTGAATTCTATTTGTACAATGTCGACGTAGACGGAATAAAACAAAATGGCTGGTGTTAGTGAACCCGGGAACGTGTTCATCTTAACGATGAAAAGCTCTCAGCTCAACACGCCTCTCTTGGGTACACCAGTTCCTTGCGTAACGGGACGGGACAGCACATTGCCGATTTTGACGCGAAGAGTACAAACGACCAAGTAGCTTTCTATTTCGTTCAGCATGTTCCTGCGGATGCCCTTTGCCGACAGGTTTCGCAGGATTCCGTAACACCACATTGTGTCAAGCGCCTTTTTCATAACGAGTAAATACGGATCAGCAGAATTGATTATGTACGAACTCGTCTCGAATGTTCGCTTCGATGCGCGCAAGATGGTCGGTTGTAGACCTGCCTTCTCTGAAAGCGCATTGATAATGATGAAGCATATTATTGAAATTAAAGGAAATATAGAAGATGACCGTTGATAATTTTCCCGAACAGCTTGCTCAGACAACTTGCAAGCGCTATAGGACGGTAGCTTGATACCGCCGATGGGTCTTTTCCTCGTTTCAAAACAGGGACCGCAGCGGCTTCTTTCCATGCGAATGGACAGTGTCCGCGGCAGTCCAAATAGTGTCGAAACGTGCGAGTAGCGTCATTTGTGTGTCAATGTGTACGTTCTTAATCATGTCATACATGACTATGTCCGGTCCCGGTGTAGAGCTCTTGCATGCAACCAAGGCAGCTCTCAACTCGGCAAAGGACAGTTATTCGGTTCGTTCTGCCAGCATTTATGATAGAATGGCTTACGTTATTTTGTTTGTTTGTATTTCAGGAAGGACAGTAAATAGTGGATTAAGCATGACACGCGCTCATAGTGCTCGCCAAAATAGGCATGCCTGGTCTTCCTAGGTATTCCCTTCGTCGTTCGCTAGAGGCAACGGATGGATTGTTGCCCCTTTAGTTTTCTTATGCCATTGCCCACTTTCCCCTCCTGTGTCTATGAACTCAACCTGAGAGGAGAGCCTCAACCAGTTTTCTCTCTTTGCATCACGTCGTACCTGCCTACCCTATGATTTGATGTGCTTAAATTCAATTAGATTGGCCGCATTTGGCGACCTACGCAGTATGCCCCATGCTTTATTCTGCTTCTTTCGCGCATCTCTGCAGTCTTGGTTCCACCAGAGAACACGTCTTTTAAATGAAGCACCATTCGTTTGTGGGATAACTTTTCAGCTGCATCAATGATAAAAGTGGTAAAATATGCTACATCGTCATCTCTTCTGAAATAGTTTATAAAATCTCGTGGTAAGTAAGTCGATTCTTTAAAATTCTGCCATGTACCGCGTTGAAACTCCACTGGTAGCTCGACGTCGTTCTGGTGCCGACGGCAGTTCCACTTTACAACAGAAAGCGGCCAGGACTTCGTCCGAGTGGTTCGGACTGCACCGTTAGCCAGGTAGTTGGCGCCTTTCATTGGTGGCTAGCAAATTGAACGAAAAACTCGTGCGTTGCACTTGGGCGACACTTAAAAACATCACATTGCTCATGAAGTGTTCTTGCAGGCTCGGCCCACTCTTGGTGGCAGCGCGTGCCCGACTTCACGTACTTGTTGAAGGCGCGGTAACTCTGGGCCGATACAGACCGACAAGACGCTCACGTCAACGATTGACCGACTATTCAGTACAGTGCGTCACTGAAAGCATTTTATCGGAAGGCCGACAACGACGCAACCAACGAGCCCGAGTTGTCGCACTGCGGCTGGCTTTCTTGTCGACGGCACCGACAAAATCAGCGTGCCACCCACCGTGGTTGCTCAGTGGCTATGGTTTTGGGCTGTAAGCACGAGGTCGCGGGATCGAATCCCGGCCACGGCGGCCGCATTTCGATGGGGGCGAAATGCGAAAACACCCGTATACTTAGATTTAGGTGCACGTTAAAGAACCCCCGGTGGTCCAAATTTCCGGAGTTCCCCGCTACGGCGTGTCTCATAATCAGAAAGTGGTTTTGGCACGTAAAACCCCATAATTTTTTTAAAAATCAGCGTGCCGAGCATCGTTCGACCCAACCCTGCGCGATCGGCCGTCGAACCGACAACTCGATAGCGACAGCGTTTTCGCTTCTATGTATAATTAATCGCTCTAAGAGTGAGTCAAAACATGCCTACGAAGTTGAAATGTGCAAGCTTCAACCCTATCAAGCTGTGCACATGGAGTTTGAGCCAATGTTCATCCTGTTCAGCGAAGGTTAAGCCTGGCGCCGTCGTGTTCGTGCACCCGCTACCGGCGGACTTGAACTGAACTGTAAGAAGTTAGGACGAAGGAAACTACTTTGATAGTTAATTTCTGACCTTAGCTATTTGAAATAAACTACACCACTTCGTACGGCGCGTCCACAAGAAGCGGCAAGCGGCAGCACAGCACAGTCTGTACGTCACCGTTCCGGGCTGCCGGTCTCACTCGCTACGTAGATGGTTGGGCCTGTACGTGTTGCTTTGCCGACACATTTCTCAATTTCAGAGATGCACTGTTTGCCTCTGCGTCAAACAGGAAACAAGAGATGGTGCACACGGTATGCATCAGCATAAACAACCGTCTCGCTCAGTTATACCAACGGTGTCAGTGATGGTATCCGCGTCTTCGCGAGAGAACAACATGGCGTAAAAATGAGCACTTTATTTATGCGAGCACAGTTCTCCTAATAATGTATTATGGCACGCGCAAACTGTAAGTATGATGGAGTTAAATAAAAGCGAGAATCGGAAATAAACAAACAGCTCGTATTATGTTACGTCGATCACAGTTGCCGTTAAGTGGTTCGGCCACTAGGACTCGTCTCAGGGTGCAACAAAACGGCACATATGCGCAGATATGTATGTTTTGCTACGTTTTGAGATTATTTTATATCAGCAATGTATCTTTTACACAATATTTGACGCTAAAAACGATCTGCGGCTGTAGATGTCGATGTAAACAAGTGCACCGCTTTGATAAATCCAGCGCGGTAGGCTGCTCTAGAAGACTTCTTGAATATGCAAAATTTCTAAATATTTAAATAGAATACAAAAAGCGAGCTCCAAGCGCAGAAATCAGCGACAACAAATTCCAAGGCATCTGTGTCAGCAAAGGAAACTCAGCGTGCGTTTATCGGACACACTGTTTGCACAACACCGCACTCAAGCCTCCTCACCCAGTAGTCGGTGAGTGCTACATGGCTTCCAGGAACGACAGACTGTCCCGAAGAAGCCATTAACAATGATTCGCGATCCACGAAACGCACTACCAACGCGCACTCAACGTGGGCGCAGGTACACAAATCAACTGGCGGAAGCCCCCGGCGCCCTTCCAAAACGTTTCCAGTGGCGTGCGACAGAGGACAGCACAGGAAAATGAAAAAAAAGCGGATTGCTAGATCTATCGATGAATACGGATTCTGTTGGCCGTTGCAATGGGTCGGCTCCTTATTAATCAGGCATGTACCAGAGACGAGAAGAAAATTTTCAATGAGTAAACCCCACGTGTCAAACGGGAGTCTTCTCACAGAGTGTAATGTTACCCACGATTATGTAGGGTTCTGGAGGTTGATCTATGCTGTTATAGAAATCTGCTTTTACGAGATGATAGGGACTATATATATATATATATATATATATATATATATATATATATATATATATATATATATATATATATATATATATATATATATAGATAGATAGATAGATAGATAGATAGATAGATAGATAGATAGATAGATAGATAGATAGATAGATAGATAGATAGATAGATAGATAGATAGATAGATAGATAGATAGGTAGATAGATAGATAGATAGATAGATAGATAGAGAGAACTGCCACTACTAGCTTATTAAAAAGAACTACACTCTAAAAACACTTAGTTGCACCCTTTGGGGTGTATATTTGCCACCAATGATAATCGTCATCTGTCTTGCCCACATTTCCTTTCTTTAACGCTGGGAGCCCGGTACTCCCAAGTCACGAACAGCATGCGCGTGGTCAGCATGACAGGTCATTCTCGACAGGAAAGTAACGAGCGCAGCGTTTTCAAGAAAGGAAATGCGGGCAAGACAGATGACGATTATTGTTTTGTGGCAAATATACACCCCGAAAGGTGTAAACGTTCTTTAGTGTGTACCCGGACTGACACCGCTTCAATGGGCGTCCGAAGGCCTACATGTCTGCAACGATTGCTACAACGCCGGACGAGGCGTCAGCCACATTTCGGCCTTTTCTGAAGGTGGAGTATTGACGAAGGAAGTTTGTGTGTCTCTCAGATGTTTCTCTTGAACACACGGCAACTTTGAATTATGTTTATGTAGGGGTTCCTCGGCATCGCCGAAATTGTAGGAAAGACCGCTGACATTCCGATATAATACTTCTGTGTATCCATAGTGAAGGTGTTTTTTTGTGCTGTATGCTTAAGAGAGGAAAACTACGTTAGCCCACCGGTCCCTTTCCAGGCCCCATGATCCGAGGTTTGTCTTCCCTGGCGTCCTCCAGTGAACTGCGCTGTTCCTTCGGCGTCTGAGACGCCGGTTCCCTTGGTGATCATGTATCAATGGCCTCCACCGAGGCGCTGGATGCCCGTTCTCGGGGGGATGCTCGGGGGTGTTTTGGGCCTCCCTGACCGACCAAAGGGCCTACAGCTCGCAGGCACGGCGGCTTGCTGGCTCTTCTTGCTAGGTGACGGAGCAGCTAGAGGAGACTGCTTTGGCTGAGGGATGGCGTACGCCGGTCCACACTGCGTTGTCCGGATGGTGGCCGAGAATCGATGTGTCACTGCCCCTTGCCGTGACTCTTCGGCGTACAAAGTTCCCTGTACAAATGAAAGCCGCTTCCGCGCCTCTTCGAATGAAACATTATCTTTCACTTTGAGGGTTATTGTTGTGCATAGATACCATAACCTAATATAATATACCCAAGATTGGATAAACTACGCCAGATTAGCTGCTGCTGCCCAGAAAAATGGTTGCGAAGGGAAGTGAAGACAGGACAGATGGGAAGTGGGAGGGAAAGTCGAAGATTGCAGAGGAGAACAGGAAAAGGCAACTATCGATTTCCCCCGGGTGGGTAAGTCCGGGGGTGCCGTCTGCACTCTAACAAAATTTTGCACTCTTTGGGATGTATGTTCGCCACACAAAAATAATCGTTATCTGTCTCGCCCGCATTTCTTTTCTTGAAAACGCTGCGCTAGTTACTTTCTTGTCGAGAATGCTCTGTCATGCTGATAATGCGCATGCCGTTCGTGACTTAGACATACCGGGCTCGCAGCGTTAAAGAAAGGAAATGCGGGCAAGACAGGTGACGATTATTGTTGTGTGGCAAATATACACCCCAACAGGTGCAAATGTTTTTAGAGTGTGCGTGAAGCGGAAGCCAAAGGGGTTTGTTGCCTACCCCGAGGGGCCATAAAGGTCCAAACGCCCCGCATAGGCTCAACCCCCAGAATCCCCTTTTCCCTGGACACGGCTAAGTGGCGTACGGCTAGACGCGGGAAATCCAACCCCCACGTGTTCGGGTTCGTGGTGTCGCAACACTCCAAACGCCTGTTGACGTAGAAGCCCCTGTGGGGGCCGAATTCTTTCTTATCTATAACATTTTGATTCTCATCAGAGATTGATATTAAGTCAATGTGTATCAATAAAGTGGGCTTCTGCAATGGGTGGCATCGAAATTCACGCGCCTTAAGGTGGCACCTTCTGGATTTATAATGCGGATCTAAAGGGAATGTTTTTGCTGTTTCAACGCGGCGGGAGTGATTTCGGGAGCCGGAAACACGTCATAGGCGTCCGGTTTTGGACACCACCTACTGCAGGGCGGCCACCTTTCCCGAAAAAAATTCCAAAAAAGAAAATATACAGCCAGAAATTCCCGAAAAAAGCCGGGGATTTCTTCACTTTGTGTGCTCGGGGCTACATAATTATTTTTCGATGAAGAACAACAACGCATTCTATAACAGAACAAAACAACTGAATCGAGCAAGCTCCGAGAACTGAAACGGATAAAGCACGACCAAATGCTTCAAATACGTGACGTCACACTGACGTAAAAGCGCGGAGGATCCGGCGCGAAATTTAAAAGGGGATGCCTGGCCTTCGCTCTTTCCAGTAAGTCAACATGTTTTCGCTTGAGGAATGAAATGGGAGTTGTGAAATAGGGGGAGGAGAATGGTGCTAGCTACGGGCGGAGGGCATGAGCCACGTCATGAGGTAGCAACAACAACAGCAATCTAGCCTTGTAGATGCATATTGCAACGATCGCAGTGCCCCAGACCTTATTTTATAAAACCATCTCAGTATTTCAAAGTGTGATGGACAGCCGTATAGACGCATCTAGAAGCAATCCTCCGTCGCCGGGAAGTACAAATGTTAGTCTCTTCGTAGCCACAGCTCGCGGAACTTTCTAAAACGACTCAGCCGCCAAGACCGCGTTGCTGCGAAGCATAGTATTCTGATATCGCGCTGGAACGTGTGTGTGAGAGCACGACAACGCCGTCATCCGATAACGTTATGACGGTGAGCTCGCCGGTTACCTAGCGCGTGCCTGTTGGCGTGTTCTTTCTTATTTTTATTCTATTTCCTGCGTCATTCTTTTGCACCCAAGTGCAGGTGCGTTCCCTCCTTCTCTCTTAGTGCCTCCATCTCATCGGCACAGGGGCCTGGCGGAGCATTCATCAAGGCTTCCTGTTCGCACGGTCACGTAATTGACAGTTCTGTGCTAAACAGAGGAACGCGGGCATTTTATATGCTGCACGTTCGCCTTCGTCTGCTGTACGCTCGTCGCCGTCTGCTGTGCACGCATCAGCGCTGTCTGCAAGACGCCCGCTGCCGATCGTCTGCTTGAAATCCACCGTCTGCATCACGCAATGTTCGCCGTCATCGACATCGCAGAGAAGGACAGCCTTCCCAAGTCATTTCTATAGTGTGCCGCTTTATTTTTTTTTTCTTTCGTGTTTTGCAACCAGTGCGAAGAACGATACTGCTTCGCGGCGCCTGGAGACCATTTTGACATTTTCTCTACAAGGTGAGAATATTGGTCCAATTACATTTTGTCTTCAAATTCAAGTGTATACATGTGATCTTTTGATATGCTTCTTGTGCTACAGAGAAAAATGACAAAATATTCGAACAAAAAATAAAATGCAATAATTGTACTAGGCTTCATATGTGAAAAATGCCGGCGGCATAAAACACCAAACACGGATATTGAATTTTTATCTCTTAAGCGAATATTTTAGTATTGCTTGTCTTATAAAGTACTTTCAGTAAGGCATATGCTTTTCAAATCTATGCTAATTCTCTACTGACGGCCTCAAACTCTCCTGCATGCACAATCAATGTTTTTTAAGTAACGCATTTAAACAAAACTACCACATCTTCTTGATTTGCATGGCCTATTTCGACGGCTCTATGTACAGACGCGTCAGATGAACATAGGAAGAACCCATGTTTTATTGTACCGCGACGTCTTAATAGGCAAGGCATGAGCAATTTGTAAGAACGTGTAATCATGGAACACGCCCTGTAAAGCAATTATTAAATGCGATTATTTTAATATAATATTATGACTATGTACAAACATTGCCACAACAAATGAGCATTTCACTCGCATTATGCTATGGAGCAACGATCAAAGGCGCACTTGCAGCAGAGCTCAAGAATCACGCATTGCACACAGCTACCACGGTAAAAAAATGCCGTGCGTTTGAAGCATCGGGAGAAGATTACGGATTATATGGAAGCACCTTATTAAATGTTCGAAAGTTGCACATGTGGAGGTATACGGGACAGAAAAAGAGTGATATATAAGACGAAAATTGGTGATTTGCTATCACAACAGCCTATAATTAAAATCTAAAAGTAAGAGATTTTACTAGCACATGTTAAATCGTTAGAAACTAGAATTTGCTCTTGGCTCGCTAAGGCCAACTGTTGGCAGGCAGCAGATAGCAGGGCTTCCCTTTATTAATTACCTCTCTCCACCTTGCGGGTTTCCGCAGAACTGTTACGTCAAACTCTTGCCTTTGCTTCGTGTTGTCAACAGATTCGACTTCGTCCTGCCATCTGCTAGCCGTCTGGTTAGCCCAGATGGTAGAGTGGCTGCCTCGGAAAGACGGTGGTCCCGGGTTCGAGTCCCGGACCACGACGAATTTTTCTTCAACTGCGAGGCTTTTCTTTCGAGGAACCAGTATGGGTTTCCTTTGTAGCCATGGATACCACAAAGAGGGTATGATGACGACAACACGACAACAATGAGATGAGGATTCTTAAATTATGACGATGGATTAACGACGACAACCACGACATGAGGGCAATGGGTTAACGACGAGTGTAAGACGACGATTGTGTGAGCACGACGGCATGTGACGAGGTAATGACGATCATTTCGTAGCAACGGCAGCTTAATCACGACTGAACGAAGATAGCGTGATAACGATAGAGTGACGAAGAAGAAATGACGTCTATGGAACGATGAAGGCGGTAGGACGACGGCATGAAAACGGGACGACGTTACTGAAGTGATGACGATGGTAAAGCGCGGCATGATGACAACGTTATGACGACGATGGCATGACGTGAGCCGGATCACGAAGGCAGAATTACGATGATGAAACGACGGCATCGCAATGGCGGTGACAACGACGGCACGACAACGGTATGAGGACAATGAGACGACGAAGAGTGTACGACGATAATGGCGTTATGAAGACTGTGTCACGAATCCTGTATGACGACGATGGCATGACAAGAGGCGGATGACGAAACTGCAGTGACGACAATGAGACGATAACGACGGCATGATGACGATGGTATGACGACAGATGCATGATAGCGACTGTCTGACGGCGATGGCATGACAATGGCGGCATAATGACGGTTGAAGGACCGCAGCGTGACAAAAATAGAATGAGGAAGAAGGATTGACGTCGACGGAATGACGAAGGCGGTACGAAAATGATGGCACGACGACAGTGGGATGACGTCACTGAAGTGATGATAGTAAAAAAAAAAGCACGACGACGTAGGCATGCCGGAAACGGTGTGAAGATGGCTGTGTGAGGACGACGACGTGACGACGACGGTATGACGAGAGTCGAATGACGAAGTTAGTATGACGAATATGGAATGAGCGCGACGACATCACAACGTTACGACAATGAATGCATGACGACAGTATGACGACTATGCTATGACGACGATGGCATGACGACGGTATAAGGACAGTGGGATGACAATGAGCGTATGACGAAGCATGTATGACGATGGTGGCACGACGACAGTCGGATGACGAAGTTGGAGTGTACGACGACAACGGAACGACAGCGCCGGCATCACGACGGCGGTGTGACAGTGAATGCGCGACCGTACGACGACGATGGAATGACGATGACGGCATTACGCGAGTCGGATAACAAGGAATGACAATAACGCAACGACCCCGACGGCATCGTCACCACAAGCACATATTTAGTGTCCCAAGCCAAAAGACATGAGTCAGTGGGTCGGCGTAGAAGGCGTGACGAGGACGGCATGACGAGAGTCAGAACATGAAGCTGTAACGATGAACGACCACAACGGCATCAACGAGCATGAGCCCGTACCTAGGGGCCGGACGGACGGAAAGACAGACAGACAGACAGACAGACAGACAGATAGGCTCAAAACGCCTGAAGTACACGAAAACTGCTAATCGAATTAAAATAAATTTATGCAACATTACACAAAAAGTTTATTTCTTTGGTAAATGTACAACATACGGCGAAGATACATGATTGGACGAAAACATCAAAATAAAATGACTTTTTTACGGAGCTTGAGTGAGTGAGTGAGTGAGTGAGTGAGTGAGTGAGTGAGTGAGTGAGTGAGTGAGTGAGTGAGTGAGTGAGTGAGTGAGTGAGTGAGTGAGTGAGTGAGTGAGTGAACATTTATTGGGTCCAGCAAAACGCGATAAAACGCGCACCCGACTAATCCCGCGACGGGACTGGCAGATCTAGTCTGCCGGCCCGATCGCGGGCGCGCTGGACGGCCAGGATTTGGTCCTCAAAGACGGGACTTCGCAGGAGCGCGTCCCACTCTTCCTTGGTGAACTTCGGGCCCAGCGACCCGCACTGCCAGAGCATATGAGGCAAAGTAGCCACCTCACCGCAGGCCACGCAAGAACAATTCGGATACATCTCGGGATATATGCTGTTAAGGGACACCGGATTTGGGTAGGAGTTCGTTTGCAAAAGTCTGAGCGTGACCGCCTGCGGCCTGCTTAGCTTGGAGTGAGGCGGCCGGAAAACCCTTCTCTCTAAGTGAAAGAATTTAGTAAGTTCATTGTGCGTGGTAGGAGCTGACCCCGCTTAATCAAACCGACGACAATTACATGCTGCGCCGGATGTTTTGACGAATGTCAATGAATACAGGTCAGTTCAGCTATCGGCCTGTATTGTAGGCAGCGGTACTTAGAAAGGTGCTAATCTCAGCCTACACTATTTCGGTTATCACTTCATACGCACAGTACATAGAGGTGTCATAGAAGTACGTTCATACAGCTAGGATGAATTGTCGTGTTCCTCTCCACCATCTAAGCCTGACTGTGAGAAAAAGAAAATCGACACACAATAGTAGCCGATAGACGTGCTTTTCGTTGCAGCTTCTCCAAACTTAGCAATGAGTAGAGCTGTTTCAGGCAAGTCCCGTAACAAGCAAGCTGCAGGGTTTCAATCGTGTATTTCAACTTCTAGCTTCTTTCGGTGTCAAATATTTACCGTTTTTGTCGTCTAATCTATGTGCTTAGAATGCTTTCCTTAGAATGCGCTATTTCGAACAGGCCGCTCGAAAGCCTTTGAACACGTCGAAGAGGGCCCGAAGGGCATTTCGAGTGAGCTAGTGACCTTTCTCGACTACTCATCGTTCACTCGCAACCGTGCCGTTTCCCACGCCGCGTAACTGATAGCGAGCCTGCTATCTCCTAGTTCCAATGCCACCACGCTGTGAAAGAGAAAGGAACGATTCGAACGTCAGAAATCAATAAAAGGAAAGAAACTGGCCAACTCGCAAGGTCCCGTCCATCTGTTTCGAAAGGTCAGCCGTCCCCGCCTGTGGATTCAGACCAAAATAAGTTGCAAAACAAGCTTCCTGTTACGTGTCAAATGAATGCCGTGCGAACATGGAATGCGACAGCGTGTTTGCGGCTTCCATTGCGCTTTTTTGTTTTTGCATCCTCCCACCCTTCCTCAACAACGGTTGCATAGCACGTGCACAAAGCCGCCGTTCGCGCCATGGTTTTTCTGATTTGCCGACCCCGAACACAATGGTCGCATACGTTTAGCGAAGGGCTTGTTACTGTGCTTGTTTTCGGCCTCAACAAAGGCACGTTTTCAGATAAGGAATGTACGTGCACAAGCACCTAGAGTTAAGAACAACAACCCATTTCAGCAGTTTACGGCTGCGTTCGTTGAAAATCGTGAATGACGGCATGCCTGTGGCATGCGCCCTAGGTCAATGTCACAAAGACTCTTTTTTTTTTTCCACGAGCTCCAGTAGACGTAGCGATACACCATACCGGCTAGGTATGACGTGCGAGACATTCACTCTCAAATCAGAGAAAAAAATCGGCTTTTTCACCGAGAACCTCATGGTCAAAATAAAGGATAGATTGATTGGATTGATTGATTGATTGATTGATTGATTGATTGATTGATTGATTGATTGATTGATTGATTGATTGATTGATTGATTGATTGATTGATTGATTGATTGATTGATTGATGCGATTATTACGAAAGAATTCTCCTTCCTGTCTGCACCTGCAGGGAGGAGATTTAGAATGAATTGCTTGTTTACTAATGCGAAAGTATTGTATTTCGTGGATCTTCAGTGGGCAATTGACTATAAATTAAAACGCAAGTGGTCGGAGCCGACGTTAAGTGCAATCGCTTAATCTTTCGACGTGCAATTGCCGCGCGCGTGGTATCTAAACACGCTTAACTACTAAACTGCGCACTGAGACCACGAGCGACGTCAGTGTCACAAATACTGGAGTGCTTGCCCTCGCGGCCCGCACTCCATTTGTCCGAACTTCGCGTGCTATTTTAATAAGCTTTCGTGGCTGCTCCCTAGCCTCTTTTCACCAGAAACAAAGGTAAAGCAATGAACTGAACTGAATTGAATTGAACCTTGGTGGTATGTTAAGAAATACAGAAATTCGAGCGACTTGGTATAGAGATTCATGTTGTCAAAAATGTGCAGATCCAACGCAAATGTCGGAATCTATGTGAAGTCAAGGCTTCCTGAAGTGGTACGACCATGGTTTTGTGCCTGCTGCGATTTGTTTTTGTCTGTGATTGGGTGAACGAGTTGATTGCACTGGCTTTCAGTCCTTTCTTCTATCACACACCCCGTTGACTTCAGTTGAATTCGAAATCCCTTTTGTTAACCTTTCCGTTCCTGTGATGAATTCCGTATTGCTTTGGCTGGATTACATGGAAGTGACTTCTGGTCCATTTTAGATTGCTTATCATAAACCACATATAGAATTGGCCGACAGATTCGCGTTCCCACTCCATTTATTTAGGTTGCCATTAATTTTGTGCATACATTCTGTATATACAGCGGCTAGGCACAGATATGTGAGCGAAGCCTACAGAATGTTGAATGAAATTGGCACAAAAGTCAAATCTCAATTTTAGTAGTACATAGAATATGCAGCTTCAAAAGACCAATGCTTAAAGTAAATTACCCTTCTACAACACCCCAAAAAAAGTCCTTCTTACCTTGAGAAAAAGCTTGGTAACCCAGAAAAGACGCAAAAACGAATGGCGGGGGGCGGGGGTGGGGGGAGGGGAGAGGCGACCCTGGCTTGGAGTTTGCACACCACTACACCGTGACTTCATAAACTTGCATAGCGTCTGTTTAGGCCTAGTAAATTTGTTATCGGTAGACATGGCATGCATTGTATTCTAAAAGGAAGTTAAACACTGAAGTTAAGGGGCTTCAAGCACTTTAATCGACCACTACGACTCAAATACTAGAAAACAAATTGAAAGCCCTGAGGCCACGCTCCTGTATTGGCTATGGGGTTCCGGCAAGAAAATTTAAGTGACGTTGTCCTGCGTTTTCTTTTCTAATAATGAACCTATCACGCTAAACAAACAAACAAAAAAGCTTTCGAAAGTATTTTATCAGTACACATTTATTAGTTTTTCCTCTTAGTTTCACATTAAGTCTTAAATAACTATTGCAAGCATGATCGTCGTCAGCGTCATCGTCTCTTTATTTAGATATGTGCTAGCGCCTAAATCATTACATTCCGCACTCGTCGCCTGCGAACGTTGCTATAACAAAGAATTGTCTTGAGTGGCGTTACGTGAGCTTCTGTATAGCCCAGAAAATACACAAATCAGTAGTGATTAACGCCCATCGTAGGAGATAAATGGCGTGAAAGCAAATATGCAGCCGACTCCCGGAAGAAGATAAACGATACCGGCTTCATGGCTCAAGGACAACGCTCGAAATGCAGGTGATACGTATCGCAACTGTGTCTCGTAATCGAGATGAAAAGAGGACCCCTATCAATTGCGTGATGTCACAGTAATCGGTTGCAAATACGAGTTACGGCTTGGGCCGATGTCATTGCAACAGCTCGACCAACTCCTCTACCAATGTCGGCCAACTTCGATCATCCCGCAAAGAGTCATAATAGACACGTCTTATCGTCGTGGGCACACATTGCTGACTGTACGTCAAACCTTGTGAGTGAGTGAGTGAGTGAGTGAGTGAGTGAGTGAGTGAGTGAGTGAGTGAGTGAGTGAGTGAGTGAGTGAGTGAGTGAGTGAGTGAGTGAGTGAGTGAGTGAGTGAGTGAGTGAGTGAGTGAGTGAGTGAGTGAGAGCATGATGATGATGGTAACCTTTCAACCCGCTAGGGTGGCTCCGCTCAACGTCGCGCTAGGTCGTCGGTTTTCTTCCTCACCGCCGCAGCCGCATTTTTCATAACAGCAAAATGAAAAAAGGGGGGAAGAAACGGTAATGTAACGCGCTTTGGTTGCACATTGGAGAACCTCAGTCCGCCAAATAAATCCTGATTCCTCCACTACAGCGTCTGCCCCCAGTGCTGGACTCGATAAATAAATAAATAAATAAATATTAAGCATTTCTATATATAATCAACCTGCCTGAATTCAAGAAGTCAGTCAATCGATAATTCGATCTCAGTCCCGGTTCACCGAACCATCGTTCCTCCCGTTGGTGTTGATGCAAAAAGCGTAAAAGATAGGTCGTAACCGCGAGGGGTACGACCACACCGCGAGAAATCACATCATATGATAAACAAAACGTCCGACTTCCGTGCCAATTCCCTTTCCCCTTGCAAAGCGATTGTGAGTACGGTGGGTCGAGAATGGGGCATTCGTGATCAGCAGCAGCTCGCCCGTAAGCGCATACAAGTTTAAGAAAAATGTGAATGTTTCCCTGTTTTTCTGGCCTTGTACTGGTTCTCGTGCGCGCCGATCTTCACGACCTCTTCCATTTTGTTTCAGCTGCATCTCGTACCGTCCGGCGCCCCTGCGCATCTTTCTTTATCTTCGTTCGCTCGCTTCATATCGCCGACAAAGCGATATGGCTCGAAGGAAGTGCAATACACAATGATCTATCACCTCTGAAAGGGTGAAGCCGTTCCAGCAACACACACACACACAGAAGAGAGAGATAGAGAAAAGCCCTCCGTGCAAGCGAGAACTCGAGATTCTGAGAAATCAAAGAGCTTAGTTGCTATATATTTATTGTCACTCGGCGTAGGCTCACACTCAAGAGGCTCCGACTTCCGCCCAATGTGCACGTACATGCAGATGATCGTGCCAAGAGATTCCCGTGCTTAGGCCACTTAAGAATACCGTCCCTAGATAGCGAGGTTCTCGGGCAGGGTACTGGTGCACTCGGGTGCGTGCAATCCATCGCGAACCTTCTCATGAGCGAGCAGGACAGCGTGCTTTATGCCTGCGAGCACAGCATTAGCGTCCATCTTCTGCAGAAACAGACCCGAGGGTCGAGTTGGAGGTCGTCTTGACAGGGCTTTAAAAAAACCTCTTATACACCTCTTAAAGAGATACGATATACTGCTTGGTAAGTCAATGCAACTTTCCCCGTGTTTATCTTCTTATGATCAGACCTTCTCCTGTGTGTGTGGGACTTTCCTTTTTCTTTCCGTGCGAAGCAAGATTTCTAAACATTGTAGTTACAGGTGTTCGTTCGCGTTGTGAGAACGTTAAGAGGCATATTTTAGCGGATTCACAGTGCAACTACGCAATTTGTGAACTTAATATTTACGGGAAACCGACGGCACATGGCGACAGCAAGTAGATATATGTATAATCTTTAGCTACATTTTATCTGATTATGCATCTTCTGATATGTAATGTGCGACGTGTCACATCGTATGGAAAGGTCTTTGGAATGGAGCGATGTACCTGACAATTTCAGCACCGTATTAGTACATAAATTTCAACGCTAAAATAGTGCAGAACATTTACGTTTATCAGAGGTTCCTTCCGTAAAGTTGCGCTTTCCAAACGCGAGGGTTTCACGTCGTCATAGACTACAAATGATGTGGATCTATACATTGAGAAATCGCGACAGTCGGCGTGTTTATTTGTTTGTTTGTTTGTTTGTTGTTTGTTTGCTTGCTCCTTACTCGTTTGTTTGCTTGCTCGTTTGCTTGCTTGCTCGTTTGTTTGTTTGTTTGTTTGTTTGTTTGTTTGTCTTTCTTTGTTCGTTTGTTTGTACGTTGGTCTAAATTATTTAATGATGTCTCTGAAATAGCAGCCTGGAGTTCAATGAAAGCATGGTGCCAACTGAATTCGTACAAACCGAATTCAACTGTTTTTTTTCCCTTCACAGTAGCTGGGCCTATAGAAGGGATCATGCACGGGTTTTTAACATCAAACTGATCTTGTATATCACAACACTAGGCTGTCGGGCAAGTAGGTTTATGGCCACAAACTTGCAGCACGCAATAAATATGCCAGAAAAGTATAGTACAATCGGCCACAAAACCTTACGAGACACAATATTTTCGAAAAAGCTAAGTTACCGCGAAGCTGCGGCACATAGTTTCGATTTCGAAGTTTCGGTGTGCCGTAGTCATTGCGACATATTTCAGCTATTTAAATTAACTCACTGTATATATATATATATATATATATATATATATATATATATATATATATATATATATATATATATATATATATTCCGCGCCGTGCCGCAGACTTTTGTGGCCGAACGCATGCATGCGTCTGTCTCTCTCCTATTTTAGAGCTCTGCAAGTTTGCGCCGCTTATAGTTATTAATGTACTACTGCCCTTTAATACATATGATGGCGCCCATGGTTTTTAATGGTGGTAAGGATGACGATGCCTATGGTGATGGTCATTATGACGTCCTCAGGCGAGTCTTCTCTCAAATGCTCTCGCACTGACCATGACAATCCTCGATAGATTGTCTGTATCATAGCTTTTTTTTTTTCTATTCGACACGCTGACCTACAGAAAGGAAGTGCTTAATGTCGTGAAAGTGCCTTTATTGTCCTTATTACACTATACACTACGGCATTTGTTTTCAAAGCGTGTCATTGGAGTGTGACGACTTGAGGCGACATTCCGCGCGTATGCAATTGGTTGTTTATTTATATCGACAGATATACAAGTAATGAAAAGAACATTACTACTGACCGCAGTAACTGTACAGCGGTGTCTTGACAGCTGGACAGTGGTCAGCAATGGAGGGGGGGGGGGGGTTGATGTTAAAAGGACAGGGAGACAGCGTAGCGTTGAAGATAACGTAAAGGTAAACTATTCACACATTTACAACAGGGCGACTACGCAAACACATCCCTAGTTCTCTTGTGAAGCGACTTTGTCGAGAGAGTTGGTCACCCGGCCCCGGCACACTGGCACCGTTAGGTCACGCAGAGCAGCCGGATGGAGAAGCCCGACTGCTCGAGGAAGTCGCACAGTGTTTTGTGAGTTGCCTCCCGCGCGTAAAGGGGGACCACGCGTCCATATAATAGCGCTCGAAAAACTAACATTTGGCCTACATTACACGAGAGTGGGCGATTGCGGCTGGCCAGTCTGTGCTCCTGACGTCACTGCCACCAGCTGTTGCGAACACGCGTGATAAGTATACAGCGAAGCTTAGATAAGAGACAATCAACGATAAACATACGGCTGAGGCTGAAGGTTCGCGTGGCTATGTGAAAAACACACGTGTAGTTATTCGCATCAGAGTTATATCACTCAATTCTTGAAATGCTCTCTTCCAAGAACCAGCAGCTCTGAGCGCATGCACACCGTAGGTGACAATGGAAGACCCTTTCAAGATGTTGTTCATCGTAATCGCCGTGTAAATGTACCAAGTGTAAATGTACCAAAGTTCCGCAAAGGAGCTCCCCTGGTTCGCTGCATGCAGCCAAAGGTCGGCGCTTATCTCTAACCTGGTGATGATCTGATGCCCTTCTGGGGCTATTTTATTGGCGCTAATATTCTGAATCTGAGTGGCCGACCTGCCAGATAAGATAAAAAACCCAGCTAGAAAACTTTTCCGAGGACTCCGAGTGTCCATAAACATACCACGACGTCACCAGCGTGCATTTACAGAGACAACAAAGTGAGCAAGCTAAAGAAGCTAAGCTAATTTTGTAATGACAGAGTATACTTGAGCCACTGGTCAGCTGTCTCCGCACGGTGGGACATGAAGGATTTGTCAAGTTGTTGTTCTACCTTTGCTAATATCAATTGCAATACACAGAGACCAAAAAAGTAGCCATGGGACTCATGTGACACAGCAGTGTCTAGTGTAATAGCATCGCGTGTATATATTCTATTAACTAGGACACACTAAGCAAGGTCTTAATGTTTCATTTTTAGTTTCCGGAGTTTTCGCAGAACTTTCTGTGTATTACACTCCAAAAAAGTTCGCACCCTTTGGGGTGTATATCTGCCACAAAGCGATAATCATCATCTGCCTTGATGCGTTTCCTTTCTTGAAAACGCCGCGCCCGCTACTTTCCTGTCGGGAATGCTATCATGCTGATAACGCGCATGCCGTTCGTTACTGAAAAGTACCGGGCTCGCAGCGTTAAAGAAAGGAAACGCATCAAGGCAGATTACGATTATCGTTGTGTGGCAGATATACACCTCAAAGGGTGCAAACTTTTTTACAGTGTGCGCGCAACCGCTGACACACGAGAGCCAACATACCGCTGCGATTACACAAAGAGAGAAAGAAACTGCAGAATCAGTAGCAGCGTTCAGGGGCGATACTGGTCAGCTAGCCCAAGAAAGCTTTGGAGCAATGTGGTATTTCGGCATAGCATTACTGTTCTACCATTGTGGTTACTGTTCCCACTTGCTACCACATGAGCATGCACGTTGAATCTCGCGCATGTACAGACGGTGGCAGGCGACAACGGTAATGGTAGACGATATGCTAAAATACTATTATATAGGGACGATCATCTCGCATTTACCACGACATATGCTGAGTGTCCCGCGTAACTTAGCTAACGTTTTGAAAAAATGCAAATGTCACGTAGCTGGACCGAATCAAATTTTGTTTGCCGTCCATTGGGGCAAGTCAGGCTATTTTCTTTTTGTATTTCGGCTAACTACGTCATCAGTTATTGTTGATTAATAAAATGCTCGAATATTATGTTCAGCGCAAAAGTCTCCGTGAAAAAATTGTAGACCATCTTCAAAAATTCCAGATCCATCATTTTGTTGCTGAATACGTGGTACATAAACGTTTTTTTTAAGGGCCTGAAAGAAACGCCCCGAAATACGGACATATGTCACAAGGCCCTTTCTTGTACTTCGTATTCATCATTGATACTTTTGCTCTGAATATAATAGCTGAGCAGTTCGTTAATTAATAATAACTAATCCTGCAGTTAAGCGAAATACAAACGATAGTCTGACTTGCTGCAAGCGACAGCAAAACAACATTACCGAGGTTTTGTCGAGCTACGTGGCAGTAGAATATTTTTAACTTATTGCACAAGTTGCATGGGACACATGGTACAATATGTGGTGAGGGCCTGGAGTAAGGGTTCTGTCTCAAATGAATTTTCACAAACCCAAGTGTGTACCCATTTTTGCATGCAGCCGCAGTAACACTTAGACATTACGATGGCTACGGCTGTACCATGACCTCCGTGCAAGAGATAACCCAAGCTGCCCTTTCAATTTCACAACTTTTATGCCTGCTTCTTGTGTATATAGTACCCAAAATGCAGACCACAGTTCGTCCTTCCCTGCTTTCTGGGCTAACCTTGAGAATAGCGACCTCGCTCCCCAGACTACAATCAGCGCTCGTAATTAAGCCAATATGATAGCACTCGAGAGCTGATAGAAGCCAACGGTCGCACAGGACATGACGCGGTTTCTGAGCAAATAGGTTTATCCTGTCCCGTATATCCTGTATCCTCCCGGCATTTGAAACGTCTGCACTGTCTTGAACATACACGTTCACAAATCACTATTGCCGCTCTCTTCTGCTGACGTTTCCGCGTATACTCTTTTCCTTCGTGCTCAGCGCCCGTTTTCGTCTGTTTGCCTTCACGAGTACTCGAAGGCAACGTGCCAATACTGTCGTCTGCTCTCTTCCCGCAGAACCGAAGGCCATGGTCAAGTTCCACCTGCCTTCGGCGCTGGCGCGAAACGCCTGGCGCGCCTTCAACGTGGGCCTCTTCCTCATCGTCATCGGCATGGTTCCGCTGCTGCTGAGTATCACTTCGCGTACGCGCCTAGACGTGGTCTTCTTGGCCGGCCTAGGCCTAGTCTGCGTCGGGGGCACGCTGTTCCTGGTCTCTTCCTGCGTAGCTGTCTGCGACCACGTCCAGAACGTCGCGCGGCCAACGCCGGGTGACGACGTCGTGGTCGGCGGCGGCGGCGAGACGGTGTGGACCATCGATGCACCGCCCAGCTACGAAGAGGCGGTGGCCACGATCCACCTCAGTTCGTCGAGTCCCAGCGTCCAAGATGCAACGGCGCCGCCCGTCGTGACCGTTGCGGGAAGCGTGGCCGTTTCCGTGACTGACGCCGTTGCGGCTTCGAACGCTTCGGATACGGCGAAAGCGAAATGCCTCATATTGACAGTGCCCGGACCAAAGTCTTCCGTGTGTTAGAGAACATTCGCTGCTTTCGCGCCGAGCGTGCGGTGTGAACTTGCTGCTCTCGTGCAGATCTTGGTGAAATCTTTCTCGTCGGATTATCGATCGAGAGTTTTTCGATCATGCCGGGAAAGTTGAGCACGCCTGTTCTTCGCATGCGACGACACCCTTGAATTGCGCCGCCAGTGAACTTCAGGACGGCGCGTTGTTCATCCTAGGTCGATGAGCACTTCTTACGAACAACTCCTGACAGTGCGAAGCATGCGTAACATTGACCGACTGGGGGCTAAAGGCGGCACAGGGTTGAAGACACCTCTAGTGGAGGGATACGAAAGTCTTATCCCTCGTTATATTTTGCCCTGAGAGCACCAGTACCTGTTATCGTAGTCTGCAGTGTTGGGACCGGTGTGAACACCTCCTAGGGCTATGCTTCAAGTTCCTCCGTGAAGGTTGCACGTCATGTTTCTGACGATGCTGCGCGGACTTCAACACGCCTGGAAGTCAACTGTCACTGTCGCTTCGCTCAAAGGCGACGCTGAGACATCGGACGTCTGCTGAAGCTGTGTCACCGAACTATGAAATCGGGAGCACTGTGGATATGCTACAGATTGAAGGGAAACAGATCTGATAACATCAGTCGGGGGTGACAGTTATCCCCCTCTTACACTCGAGTAATGGTGTCATTGCATGAATACTGAGGCAAAAAAAAAAGATTGATTTTTTATTACGTTTTTATTTCCACCTAGAAAAATTGTTTAATCAAACACTGCGCGCATCTCCTTCTACCTGTACAATTGTTCAAAAAATGCTTCCTGATGGCAATGGTGACATAAAGTATTTATTTCCGACTAAACTACATAACTTGCGTTATCTTATATTTAAAGTTGAATGGACCATCTATTCCAAGAGAATTTGACACAACGATAAGAAGTGTGCCCGTGTAGCGAAAGCTTGGTGCATCGACATTTGAAATGTCCGCATAATGCCAACGTTGCGAAATCGCCGACATTGAGTGTCAAGATCGCGTTGTCCAGCTTTGAAACGAAAACATAACCGGTATAGTACTTAGGTGTTAAGGATGGCCTTATCATTGAGACATGAGGTAAAGGGCAACAAAAGCTATTTTTTGGAAAGCCCGAAAGTTTTGGCGGCACTATAACAGTGCCTACAAGGAGCAGTGTCATAATCCGTTGGCATTTCTTGCACACGGATGTATCTGAACAGGTTGGCACGTCGCAGTACGACTTGGCGGCAACCAAGCGTTCACTCATCCATATAGGGCACGACACAACAGGGATAGTTATTACCTTGTGATATTGCATTCGTTCAGGAGTGTCAACTCCTGAACTGATTATCTGTGTACTGCATTCACTTTTGTTTCTCTTTTATTGCGTTTCGAACGTGTACATAACATTAACTTGCCTGAACAAAACTGCCCGGTTGGAAGTAAGCCACATATTGTGTAGCAGCACTTCTGGCTTTCTTGCGTAAGCGTTCGACTTTCGCCCATCGTACGCACACGACCTACACAGCATGATAAACCGAACGCTGATAGCGAAAAGAAAGGGTGCAAAACAACGCGTACAGAGTCAACGTATACGAACAGGTGAACTTGTATCCGTCAAGGTCTTGACAACGAGGCCTTGGCGAAGACCTCGATGTATCAGCTATACGTCCTGATAAAAGTCTCTACGAGACGAGACAAGGCCACTCCTCGAAAAACTGAGAGCAAGCCGAACAAGAGAAGTTACATCCTGGATGATAATGTGCACAGCGCAACAGCGGGCTACGAACAGAAAGGCACGACGGTGGCCTCCAAGCGCCGACTCCCAACTGAACAGATAACAATAACTGGAAATTGGTACTCAGATACCCGCTGTCGGAAATCCGACAAACGACCACGTAACCTCGAGCATTCCATTATATATTTATTTTCTTGAATGCGTACGCCCACGTGATCACAATCGCCAAAACAACAATAACTCTAATCTTTGAGAAGAACCAACGTAGGTTAATAATATGACGCACCCCTCCCTGCAAAATTTCATGTAAAAAAGTTCCTTTTCGTACAAGGCGAACGAAGGTTTGCTGACACAAGAGCCTTTAGCAAAGCCACGGTCATATGTCCGCGGCCAAAGTCACGTCACGATGTCCCGCTCCCACGCGACCACTTTCTGCGTCATGACGTCACGAGAGTGATCAATTTTACTATTCTATGTCGCTCTAACAGTCGCCTCCCGGGAAACGAAAACGAAATTGGATGTAGGAAAGCTATAAGTAATTTAGGGCGCTCGATCACTTGCCAGTATTTCTTGCTTTCGAGGCCAAAGACCTTAATTTACAGCACAAAAAAATATGAGTAGGAATTCTCATGTCAGCACGTCTTTAATTTGATATGACAAACACGGCAATGTTGCCGGTGCATTTCCTAGAGTCCGAGCGGTCGACCGGGGATGTATGCAGGGACCAGCGAATGTCCAGTTTCATCCAAATCCCTATACCACCCTGCACCACCTCAATCCCCGGCCAAACCACTCTCATAAGACGTTCAACCGTTAAAGGCGTGAGCATTTCTATGCCGACCCTATGAGGAGAGCCGTCCGTCTGTATGACCGTCACGTAAGGCAAATCGCCATAAAGAAAATAATGCATAAAACTAATAAAAAATCTAAAGGGCAAACATTGGCGGTGGCGAGTTTTGAACCTTCGACCCTCCGCTCAGAAGCCGAGTATCTTACCCGTGCACTGGGCTGAACAGCGCCCCCCCCCCCCCTTCTTTTTTTTCTTTATTTCCACATTGACCAGCGCAAGCACAGTATAACAAGCATTCGGGGAATCAGTCTCTAGGAACTGGCAACCTTGCGCAATTCCGTTAATATTTGCGCACGTTTAACCATGTTTCAACCCTAGGGAGTCATTCAGGGAGTTTGAAACTGGTAGACAGCTTTAACTCTACTTATGCTATCCTTGAAATATAGCCTTATCGGCTTCATGTCTATGTCAGCGTTGCGAACTGCCATCCTGGATCGTCAAATGCTATGGAGGCCCAAGACACACGCTTGCAGAAGGTGAGCATTTCTGAACCATATGAATGTGTTCTACCGGCGGTACAAAACAAATGTCAAAAGAGAACAGTTTCTATGAAGGCTTTGTTGAAATATTTGGTGATGGTGGAATAAAGGCCATCTCTAGGACCACGTGTAGAGCCGACTTGGAGCATTGTAGACATCAGTAAAGTTCCGACTGCGAAAATTTAATGCCAAACGCGCCACACCTCCGATGCGTTTCGGTGGTCGGGGGATGCCTTCCGTTGGGTCTTTCCTTCACCCACCGAAATGCCGCCGATCTCTAAGGACTCATGGGCTTTGCGTCGCACAACACTGACAGATAAGCAGTCAATGAGTTGGTAAGGATGACAAGCAGTTATGAGGGGTTACATGAGTCTCAACACGGTTGGTAACAGTTCGACGCGGATGGCTAAGGTACTAAAGAGCGATGTGGGCTTACAAATGGGCGCAATTATGATAAGGTTGGTAAGGACTGATAAGAGTTGATAAGAGTCAGACTGAGTTCAATAATGTTGATAAGGACCCATAATAGTTGATAAGGGTCGGATAATGTCCTGTGAGGTTGATAAGGACAGATAAGAGTTGATAAGGATCGAATCAATACGGTAAGGTTGATAACGACCGGTAAGGGTCAGGTCGAGTCCGATAAAGTTGATAACAACCGATAAAGTTTTTATACTGGTCCGATCAAGTTCGATAAGATTGATAATGACGCCGGGCTGCGTGAAGACGAGCAAGTGGCACAATGCTTACGCATACTTCGGACAACTCCAGTGGAGTTTCTGCTGTAATTTTTTTACACTGGCCCGAAATATTGCCTGTGGAATGCCGTACCGATAAGCAATTGTTCATCTCTCCTCCTCTGCAAAGGCTACTACCGTGTATTTAGGAAGAAGTCACTGCAGCCATAGGCTGTCTCTGAGCCCGATGGAGGTCAATGTAACCGCGCGCTCCACATGCACAGTGGGAATAGCAGAGACACGATCACACACCTTTGGCAGCATACGCAGGCCAAAAACGCGCCATGGAATGGTGTCATGGTTAATGCGAATAGCATTATTTGCCTAGCTCAGCCATTTTGAGCATATCTATCTTACGCCGGCCCAATGGCCAAAGCTGTCTACTTGCTTGAGTCACTGGGTATGTGCCCCTGGCCGTGATTCCGTCGTGCTGGTTATATCGTCGTCATTCCAGCTTCGTGTCTGTGTAATTGTGCACTTGTCTGTGTACTGTGCACTTGTGTCTTACGGTTTTATAAGCCAGGAGTTATTTATCCGTGGCTTGAGACATTCCTTTAAGGGCTTGAACGTTCGAACCGGAAAACATGTGCATAAGCATATTTTTTTATAAATGTTTGCAAGAATCTTTCGTAAGCCGCATCTGCTTTTTTTTTTTTTTAGTTATACACACCATCCCAAGAAAGACCTGTGGGACAGTCTCGAAAATGAAGACAGTGTTCTGGCATTTATGAGCCGACCAGAACACGCATGATGCGGCTGTTATTGTGTACCGATGCCAATGGCGATGGATATCAACACGGGTAAGTGATCACTAATTGCGTAGAATAACACACCGCATCTTACAGAAGGCACGTCCCAATTAGTTACATCCTCAGACGTCGCAGAAACGCGCGTAGGAGCCCACCGTGGGGGGCGTATAATCGCTTTAACTTTGCGCTGCTAAGCACGAGGTCGTGAGATCAAATCCCAGCCGCGGAAGCCACATTCTTATGGGGGACGGGAAAAAAAAACGCCCGTGTAATGTGCACCCAGAACCGCAGGTGGTCAAAATAAATCCGGGGTGCCCCACTACGGCGTGCCTTTTACTCATATCGTGCTTTTGGCACGTATATAAAACCCCAGAATTTATTTTTCAACTCGCGTAAGTGACACGATAAAGTTTTGACAGAGATGAATAGTGAACAGAGATTCTCATTCTAATTCCATGTTACTCTCACCAATCATAGTTATACTAAAGCCACCTCCAGAAACTAGTTGATACCTGTTTGTGTTATCAAAATTCTAACAATGAATCTAAGCATGACAGAAACTGCACATACTTTCGTGATGGCGGTCGGTAACAAAAAAAAATCTAATTACTGCATTTAAGAATAACAGCTTCAAAGTGAGGTTCAACGCAACAAAATTCAGAGTGAAGCTATGAATTAATTAAGTAAGAAACTAACATTGACACTTTACCGCCAGGTTAAATTCTCAATGTGGTTCACGTAAGAAGACTTGCAACAAAGGAAAGTATACACATCTTATGAAACAAACCGTGTTTCCGAAAACATGACGTTAAACCACCCTTCTAGTTTGCCCCCCCCCCCCCAAAAAAAAAAAGTCAAGTTCATTTTTATTGTTTCCGCCAGATGCATGATTAAAATGTGTGCAGCTGCATCATTTCGAACCTTGGTTTCTGATTATATCTAAGCCAGCAAGGTTTACTCAGGTCCATGAAAAACAAGGCAATAAATAGCTTATCTAAGTAACACAACTGTTGCACATCTTATCGAGGTCGGCCGCGCAATGTATGATAACCGAAGGTTCGTGTACATTTTTCGAGCAATGATTTTTATGTTCGCGTGCTAAGCGAATTGATAACCATTATTTATTTATTTATTTATTTATTTATTTATTTATTTACACTCGCGAAAAGTTTTCATTCCTTCGCGCGGCGCACAGTTGGGTAGTCGTCCGTTCTGTACGGTCACGTTTTCACAGATTGAAATGCTGGAGTTCACGCTGCTTAAAACTTTCCATTTTTCAATCCACCTGTCTCGCAGTGGCAGCTCTGAAAACCGCACGATGATACCGGGTTAACTGCCTCGTCGGTAGCCTATGCACCACATCCCAATCGCTATAGCCGTCAACTCTGACAGTTTCAACGATTTTCCCATATCATTTAGCTTTGCTAGGAGGTTTTCATTATCGGATACCGGAATTCCATGCACTTCGACGTTCAACCTCCTGCTGCATCATGCAAGGTCATTTACTGAGGCCATAAACATACCCACGTAAAGAGCGTCCACTCGAGCCGTTTCGCGACCGAGCAAGTAAGGGTCCGACCACCCGCCAGGCGGCGTAGCAATGCCCGCTTTCACTTTACCTCAAAGATAGACAGTTTATCATACATCCATTGGGTTGTGCCCACGCGTCCCGTTTCCATAGAGACGTTGATGCTGCGCCGGTCACGTGCCGCTGGTTACGCCACCCCACCGTGCTATTAAACGCGTCGCCTCACTTTTGCGGTGTCTCCGTTTGTGTGCAGAAATAATTTTGCCGTTTCTTGCGTTAGGAACATTGAATGCTGAGGCTCCAAGTTGCTGGATGTCGCCTGGGATTGCATTGTCCTCGATTTTAGAGACCGTTTCGTTCAGGCTGGCTATTTCCTTTTCTTGTGCTACTTGAAGATTAAGTATTGCATAATTTTTTGGACATTAGCTAAGTTAAGGCGTTCACTTCTACCTGCTGCGGCACGCTAGCAAGTTTACCTATGGTTTGGGGGGCTAAGTGTGCCAAAAAGAGCGAAAGTTTGGCATCCATGCATCGCCTGGCCATTTGCTGTTTTAGCTTTTGGCGCTCTTCGCGCCGAACGTGGTCATGCCTTGCGTCCGTCCTTGCCTTGCTTAGCATCTGTATGCTCACTCGCATCATGCGGAACAATCACCGGAACGGCAGCCTTACCCACATTCGGAGCACTTCGTGAAGCGAACATCTGTCGGGTAGGGGTCGTTGCAGAAACACACAGCCTCTTCGTGGCTTCACCCGGTGCACACGCCGCTGTGCACTCAACACCAAACACCAAAGCACTCGATATAGAGAGCACCAAACAGCACGGTGGCAACGGAGGCGGCAGCAGCAAAGATACGGCGCAGAATAGGTAGCTATAGGAATAAACTTGAATTTACAAACCCATAAAGGGTAAAGATGTAAGGGGACTTCTCCTTCCGCTGCCAGCGCCACCGCCCGTGTGACCTGCTAATCAACTTGGCCACCACGAGCGCGACCAGCACAGCCAAGTTGAATATATAGTTCGTGACTTCGGATGCGGGCGTTGTTCGCGACACAGCGCGACGCCGCACGAGAGTATACTGCTGAAGCGCCGTAGAAACAGCGCCCTGGAAGATACCAGGCGTCCCACAACGCTGACGCGATGAGTAACGACGGCAGCGGCGTTACGGGCGTCACAACTCGGTGCTGCACGAGATGAGACCGGCGGGAAAACCAAAACGTCGGCGAGCTTTTTTTTTTTTTTTTTTTGAATGCGCCGTGATAGGATTGAAAAGGTTTAGCTCGACGTTTTCAATCTGTTCCGTCGGTATGCATGTAGCTCCCTTGCAGGAGCACGCTAATATGTGTGCGCGCAACGCTCGTGTCAGTTTAGCGGAAGCCATGGAACGCTGCCCCATGGCTTCGGCATAGCTGATAGAGCGTGAACGTGACGGTGCCGTTCACTTGGTTTCGTCGAGTGCACACGTTCGGCTTTCGCAGCCAAATGCGCTGCGCATTTCTGAAGACCTTCTGTAAACCATTACGCACGGCCACGCGCATGCGCCGTCGGTATACAGCAGCACCGTCTGGGCACCCATTTAAGGTATTTACCCGCTCCACTCTGTATAAAGTGAATAAAAACCGGAACACAGAATCCAATATCAATCCAACGGAATCCAAGGTTTTCTGCGGCGCCCATGGTTAAACGTGCTGGTGAAGCAAGGTGAGGGGCGACGTACCGCCCCTTCTGTTTCCCCCTAGATGACGAAACGCCCCTGCGCCGATACCAGGACAGCACGTCGGCGCCGGCGCGAATGCGACACGACTGTCCGCATAATCGCAATAAGAGAACTGCAGAAGCGAAACAAGGGCTATTTACTGTTTATTTATTTAGTAGACCTCCATCGCCTATACTGGCATTACAGTAGGGGAGTACATCCTACACAAGGAGAGAACATTTTTAAGTTTTATGGAATTTGAAAAAATCGCCTGTGGCAGCTGGCACAATGCTTGTCCTTGAGCTGCATTATTCGAAGAGGCGGACATTACTAACACGAGAAATTGAAACACATATAACAACTAATTAACTTCTTAATTACCTTATAGCACATATTGCAAGGAACTGATTGTAGCCGGTGAGGTTGCAAGACGTATCCAATTGAAATCAATTTCCAGGATGACACCAGTTTGGAGATACATTATTTCCCAAAGCGTGGGGGCGAAACACATGGGCATTCCAGTTATCTTGTGCTTCAATGCATAAAATAGTGTTTTGTTAAGAAAGTGAGTGGAACAACAGTACAATTTTAGAGCATGTTTAATGATACATACCTCCAAACTGGCATCGTTCTGGAAATTCATTCCAAGCGCATACGCCTTGCAAAGAACTCACTGGCTACAATGAGTAAATTTCAAAATGTACCGTAAACTTATTGATTTATAATATAATTAGTAGAATTTCGCTAATTAGCTGAATATGTGTTTCCATTCCTCGTGCAAGTAATGTCCGCATCTATGAATAATCCAGCTCAAGGACTAGAATTATGTTATCTGCAACAGGCTGTCTTTAAAAATTCCCTAAAACTTAAAAATGATCACTCCATACACATCGTACAATTGACGCTAAAATCAGGCACACAAACCATGATAGAAATTATCATTGGACACGATGTAAGCATTTGCAAGATTGCAAAAAAGAAGAAAATTTCAGTGTCTTACCGTCCAAGGGAAAAACGATTAACTCAAGGCGCCGTCACCTCCAAAAGGAAATTCATAAATTTTAAGATTATGGTCTCTCTTTTTTGTACGATATATGATGGCAGTGTAATATACATTCCTTTATTTATACCTGTTTTAGATTACTATATAAAGAATCGCAGTTTTGCCTAAAAGGAGAAGCACTGATTGTGACAGCAAATTATTAGACAGCTGTATGAATTAAGGATAGTAGTTTTATCGGCTGTCTAAACTCGTAAACATACTAGCTAAATTAACAAGTACGGTGTCACGGACGCACAGGCAAACATGAACACATCTCACTCGATGAGCGCAGACACTTGCTGTCAAAACGCTGGCGTTAGGAAGAGCGGCAGCAGCAGCAAACGAATTGACCTTTGTGTGGCCTCTCACTTCAATGTGAACTAAGCAGCGAGAGCACAGAGCGCACGAAGCTATCAGCCCTCGTCGCACTCTGCTCCCATCGCAGATCGCTTTTAGGACGGGGCCCGCGTGGCCGCGCCATATGCAGCAGACACCGGAGTGGACAGCTTGTGCAAGACCACTGACAGCAAAACTTGTTTTACTTTTATGCTTTAATGAGTTAGCATGTGTCTAGTAATCACAAAAATGAAACTGTAAATTATCCAACATGATGTAAAATTATTGAGATTATCATTATGACGATCAATTCTAGCGTCATTTCAAAATGAGCGCCGCACCGCAGCAGTCACAACTGGTAGGTCACGTGATCACATGACCTAAAAAATCGGCGACGTAGAGAAGCGCACGTGTTGATTTTGTAGTTGCGGAATTCGCTGGCTGGTCGCGAGCATGTTACACTATGTCGTCAGCGTCAGAATCATGGTCATCAGCATCGTTAAGGCCGACAACTTTGTGCAGGTCAGAATCACTACTGTAGTGGATGTAGCGAATCATTTTTAGGTTGGCCCCTACAGAGCAGCTGGTCAGAAATTGGCAGTTCATTCCAGTTAACCTTAAGGGGAATTATTTCGTATAAATATCGCTAAAAAAGATTCGTGTGTTCAATATAGAACATGATTCATATTACTTCGGTTCATTAACCCCACGGAGCCTGTGTCACTTTTGTTACTGAGTTTAACACCTTAATATTATAACTTATCCATGGAAAACTTAACGCGAAGGCCTTGTAGAGTTTTCGATACGCTGCAGTGAAGTTTCGGCTGTGTATGACTTATGACCCCATAACGAAGTAATTATTAAGTGTACTAATTAAGTTTTAGAAATTTCACCATACTTTTCGTACGAATAAACTTTCCCTGGCAAGAAGTAAATGTTTTCCCATTTTGCCTTGATATTGAACAGTGTTTGGGCTTCGTGGGCTCATAATTGTCTTGACTGCAGGTAGCACCACATCCGTGTAACTGCCATTGCACATTGCAATGCAGAGAAGTGCACCGTGCGGCTCATGATCAACAGCTACGACTCTCGTCGTTTTATCTTAACCTTTATTCCAGTATATGCACAGCTGTACATATATGCATATGTTCAGGCACATTATCACCGCGGAACTGTGTACACACGATTATGTACAGATACCAGATACAAATCTTGCAGAACACGTACACAGTGAGCAGATACATTGCACAAGCGACAAAAAGTGTCACGTGATCGAACCGAGCAAAAATTTTCCACAGTGAGATGTCCAGGGCAGAGAGAGGTGCAAACATTGTCTCGCCATGTCCTTTACATAAGATGTAAAGGGAAAACACTGAAATATGATAAAATTCAGAAGTTAGAACTCGTATACGTACCAAACAAAATGCACCATGTATGCTTTGACGCATTGTTCCATTAACAGAAAAGTAGTGAGGACCATCCAGTGGACATTGCTGGTAGGTTACCCATCGTGCTGTGATGAATTTCACATCCATGTCTAAATGGAAAGTTGGTGATAGCCACTATGAGATGGCACAGCCAAACAGGTCCTGTATCTTTTCGTCTACTGATCATATGCATATGTTAAAACATGACTGGGTGCGTATATATACTTGTATAATAAGTCATAACTGTGCTTTATCAATTTTTTAAAATCAGATCTCCCTGGAAGTTTCAATTACCACTAGTTGACTGTGTGCAATCTCTTTGCAAGTGAAAGTTTGACCGGCACTGACAACGAAAGAATACTGAACACCTAACGAGCTAAACACATAAACGAATGTGCAGACTCATTTCAAGTGTAACTTAATTGGTCTGAGAACTAAACTTCTTGAGTTCGTGATCTGCAGACAGTTGAAGTGCCGCTGAGGACTTCATAGAGCATCTCAGTCATTTGGTGGGGTGACAGTGGATGCAGTTTCCAATGTACCAGTCTCACAGGCTGATATCAAGAGCCTACAAAACTCACTTGACTGCATAATCTCCAACATTCAGTGCCTGAATCAAAAGAAAACGTCAAAAAATGGCAGAAAGAGATTTTGCTCCAGGATAAATGTTCAATACAAAAGAGAGTTTGCCACTTTTTTCTGTCCTCGTTTCACTAGCCATGACTAGTAATGGCACAATAAAAAAAAATATGACCAAGGCATTACGCTTGGATTTCCTACGAGACTATGTGAAAAGAGGATGAGCTGGCAAATGAAAAAAGCTTTGCTGTTGCAGCAAGATAGGCCTCCATTCAAGGTGGTGACTTGATACTGACTCTACAGCAAACTGACTAGAAATCGTGCAAATCTCAAATTATGGAGGAAGAAAAAAGAAAAAAAATCCATATTTGTAAACTTGTACTTCATGGGTTCACAACTAGGCTGCGCAGTAAACTTGATGGATGCATTATGAAATCGCTACTTTTTGCACTTTCTCTCAAACAGCTGACTGCCAGATATTTCACAGAACCTTGCTCACCCCCGCCCCTCATTACACTATCACATTTCACTTACACAAACACAGAATACAAGCAATGCACAATGCTACCTACACGTCACTGTCACCATAATAGTTGTCCCAGCCATCATCATCGCCACAGAGGGACAAACGCCTTCCTAAGCAGCCCTCTTCTGTGCCAGCCAATCATACCCTACCTCTGCAAGTTCCCTAATATCATCCCTCCGTCCAATTCTATGCTGCCTTGTACCCTATCTCACCAATTCCACGCAGTGCAGCGAAATCTGGAGTGCACATGTCAGCCAATCAGCAACAAAAGCTGGCTACACGGCTGCAATTTTATAGCGATGTGTTCCACTCAATTCTATGCCACTCTTTATCATCCACTCATTCTGTTGATAATGTGGGCGAAGCATTGCTCTGATCACTGATGGAAGTGCAAAAAAGGAATAGCATCGGAAAAGGCATCGCTACAAAATCGCGGCGCATGTTTCCGTGAGGGAACGCTCACCCCATTGCGCACTACTGATTCTACCATGACTCTTTCATTCAGTTAGCATTGCACACACAGAGGATCATCAATGGCAGACAATGGAGGAGCGTTCCTTCTGGTCCTCTGTTCAGGATGGCTGATGCAACCCACAGTTCTCGCTGTACTCCTCAGAATTTACGGGACGGGTTATAGACCTTATTTCCCTTCCCTTGAAACCAGTACCGTTGCCCCAACAGACCAGCCGTTCCATGTGTTACATTATCCGGCAAATGTTTCGCATCAACCTTGCATTAATCTACTAATGCAATGAAGGATAAAATTTGCTCCAATAGCTCCAGTGCACTTCGTAATTTGCCCCGACCATCACAAGAGCCAGTGTAACTGCCAGTGTAACTGTGACTTGCGTGTTTCCACAACTCGGTTACGGAGTCTGACTAGCAGTGCTATGGATTGTGCACGCAATAATGCCTCGTTTGGCAGCTCACAACGGCACATCTTTTATCGGCTCATTTTGCAAAACTCGCGCGTTAGAGCGTGCGTACAAAACACATACAAAATCTGGCACACTAAGACAACTAGAGCTGATTGTGCTCGTGCGTCTTGCAGGAATCACGGAATGGTTCATTTTTCAAAGCCATTGCACCCGCCTGGCTCACGCAACTGCACGTTTGATAGTAATGGAAAAGGCGTAACTCCCTAGACAGGATTGCACATCATAATCATCGTAACACAAACATTACAAGTACAAGGACTAGATCACAAGGGGGTACATAGCACACAACTACAATGCTTTATGTACCAAGGAAAAAACATCTCTTTTTTTTTCATATTTGTGATGAGTTCTTACACACTTTTGAAGACAGAAGCAATATTCAAACATTTTATCGTGCAGCTGCTAACATGAAAGAAAATGTTACAACACATACTCAGTTCTACAAGAGTTGTATGTATGTACATTACTACTCATTACACTTGAGCCCAATAGTATTTTTCTTTAACACACAGCCAAGCTAAGCACTTTAACTGCTTAACCGTTTTAACCATAACCTGTGCCAAGTCATGCTGTCATAATTACAGACTCACTACTAGGGCACTATACGGTTTTCCACAAAAGATCTCATAAAGCGAGCGCTTTAGGTAAGCTTAGCTTAAAAGAATTTCTCCATGTAATGAAACGGTTAAGGGGTTAAAGTTGTACAAATTTCACTTGACCCTTCCACAGTGCTGAACAGGTGACCCGAAACTTTAGCACACTATTACAGCTGCTCCAAGTTTCAAAAGAACAACAAAAAGTTCTCAAAGAGGAAATGATTATAACTAAGCTGTCATTTCGGTTCTTCTTTTTTTTTTCCCATTATCTTTCCTATTTCTTGTACTCTTGATATCACATTTCACCACAGCGTGCTCGTCACTAAGTGAACGCAACAGTAAAAGATGGAATGTATCTAAAATGTGGAGAAAACAAATCTAAGCGTGATTACTACAATATAAGGTGTGAAAAACATAGAATATCCACTATGTAACACTGTATGTGCAAAGCACACAACACACATCTCACATCACACTCGCTTGCGCGCACACAGCTCTGCACGCTTTGCAGTAAAGACACTGTCACAGGCTGCATGCTGTACAAAGGATTTGCGCATTTTGCTCAAACAATTCAACAAATTAATCCAACATGAAAAATAAGGTAACAGTGTGAGGGGTGTAATGCCACAGGGACCAGGTCATGCCAAAGAGTGCCATGAAAAATAAGAACATAAATGGCGAAAAGAAAAGGAAAATTGCAAACTAATGGAACATTTTCACATTTTACAGCTTGACGAAACTTAAAGCACGTTAAAGTAAATGTCACTCATTTCAGAAAAACACTTCAATTGAGCCAGAATGTGCCTTGGCTACAAGCTGAAGAGTATGTTCACTGGCCTAACTATACTATTTTCCAGTTTTCATTTACGAGCAGCTAGAGCAATTGGAAAACCATCAAAATAAGAAATTAAAGAAAAAAAAAACATGCTGCATAAACTGGGAATAGTTGGGAAACAAACCAGTTCAACCAATCACTTATTTCCAGTTGGGCTAGAGAGCAAAAAATGCAAAACTTATGCCAACTAGGACATCGTGCATTCCAATAATGGCTGCAGAGCAAACAATCCTAAAAAATAGGAACTGCAAGTCAATTATCCAGGAACTCGACTAACGTTTAAAGTTGTAACTATTTAAACAGTGTGTCTTACTTTCAAACTGACTAGAATCACTTTGAAAAATGCTGTTTTTGTCACACAAGCCAAAAACACAGGAGGGTCCCTGGTTATTGTCAAGTAACTATTAGAAAACTAAAATTATTAAATATTAGAAAGAAGCCTTGGATCTCAAGTTCCTTTCAAATAAACATTGGATGTAGAAATGGTCCACCCAGGCAACTGCTGTGCTGATTTGAAGAGAATGTGTTGCTCTTAAGATCTTAAGTTCAATTCTGCCTCCAGTTTATAGTGGATGCTTTACTGAGGCTCTGAATTTCAATTAAAAGGAACACTGACGAATAATCATCAGTATTTCTTAAAATCTGAATCGTCATATTTCCAAGCCTGTTAACAATGCAACGAAAAAACACCTAGGGTATCTGCAAGCAGCAGCTGACAGAGCATTCAAAAATATTCAATTTCGCCATGCTAGTTTCCATTTATTCCGTTTTTAGGTCAACACATTATATAGTTTAATAAAGCAATAATTCCATCTATGTGAGCTTTCCAAAGGCCTTATTTCGCCATTTTAAGTCCTTCAATATTACCCGACGCATTGCTGCTACGCTACTCAAGTCATTCTTTCAACTGATGTCTTTCTGGGTCTTTTTTGTTACTCGCGCACTGACCGGTTCTTCTAAAGCCACAAAACATGCCACCAACGACACTCCTGAATGCTCCCTAACCTCTCGCTTCCCCAACACCCTCCCGTGCCCTTCTTTTTTTTTCTTCCTTTTCCCTCTTGGTCTCTTTTCTTTCTTTTGTTCTCCCCACCTTCCCACTCTCCCACTCTTGTCCCCTCGTCTTAGGAACCACGCTTACAGACGTCAGGTGACAGCGCTCATTTTCTTTGCACTCTCTCCCTTTACAACCTGCCGCCACCGACAACAACTGCACATGATGTCACTCTACTAACCCGTTAAAACTAACATGCCGAGGATGCCTTTGGCGAAGATAGGTCCTCCTATCGAAAAGTTGGCCAGCCTTTCTGAGGCACCTTATCCCTGTTTATAACGTTTATACCACAGTGTGCTACTCCATCTGTCAGCCCCTTTCTTGATTTTGGATTTGAAAGGCCTTATTAGTAATTTAGGGGTGTTTTCTGACATCGTGTACGATAGACCAAGCATCTGTTTCTTTAACACTAGATCTATGCATCGCAATGCTTCAACTTTCTTTCATAACTTTTTTTTTCTTTTTAAACTTCTGTAAAATAATTGAAAGACTGCATAAAATTTACTCTACATGAGTTCGCAGCATTTGACTTTTTTATTTTGACTGCCACCAACTTCTCTCAAGTCAATTCAACTGTTGCCTAAGCAGCGTGCACCCGCATTGCCTGTGTGTAATGATGTGGAAATTAACAGCTAAACTTTCCTCTGAAATCACTTGCTGAGAACGCTTCTTCTAAAGTAAAGTGAACCCGCGCTGCACTTAACTGGTGCTAAAGTTTTTCAAGTACAAGAACCGCACATCACTACGACCTTCAGTCAATCTGAAAATAAAGCAGTAAAACGTAGGATGTACCTGCACAAAATATCGAAGAGCAAGGAGGCTGCATCACAGGATAAAACTGAAGCCAGAAAAAAAACTCAGCCCGACACTTCGTCGTGCCGCGGAAAGCTTTAGTGTGTTCAGCCACCGCCCTAGCGTGCTGAGCACACGCTCTTCTGAATAAAGACAACGGGCAAGACAGCAATGTGCGACTGTCACAGTCTTTGGTTTGAACAAAGACTACAAATGTACACGTTGCAACAATCGGTCGAAGTTGCACAAAGCATGAGGAAGAAAATGTGCGCAAGGCGGTTGGCAAAGCGCCCGAAGAAGCGCATGTTGATTAAAAGCTGCTGTGGACCAAGCACACCGGGCCGAGTCTGCCGAGCACAGGGCCATGTGTTGGGTTCACGTATTTAGAGAAAAAGAAAAAGCGAAGGGGATGACTCCATGCACAGTTGGCTTGTGAAGGCTGAATGTGTGAGGTCATAATGCTCCCTCCTAGCTTTCTCTTTCCCCCTTCTTCCGTGCAAGATGTCCTTACTTCGACTTCTCACAATACCGTAATTACATTGTAAACGACTTCAAAAACTAAAGCCATATTTGGCAGAATCTCACTAGGTGAGTCAGTTGTAGGACATGCAAACACAGAAATCTCTAAAATAATGTGTACAACATGACCTGAATTTTGATAATGCAAGACACAGTCAACTCACTTTAAAAGCAAAGTAAGCTTAGAAATCTCTTTACATTATCAGAAGTTCTGGTTAACAAAAAGACTACACTGACTCTAGACAACTAAACAATAGACTATGAACTGTCCAGACTATCGAAGAAACCATTTTAACAGCACTTATCTAAAAGGAACATTCAAGGCAAAGATTAAGTCGAGCTAAAAGCGATCGATTAGTGCTCTAAAATGTCAAAATCACAAATTTCCAAACAAGAATGAAGGTTTTATAAAGTCAAATGGCATAGGCATGTTGGCAGATTAGCAACGACAACAAGAAATCACAGATGCAGCTTCTGACGACATCTTAGTGTGTGCTGTTTAGGATTCGTGTAAGCAGCAGTTGACCACTGACCAAAAAGAAAGGTAATTAGAAGGATATTTCGAGATTTAACAAATTGGAGTTTCTCCAATTAGCTTTTCCTAATGCTACACCTTCGTGCCACTCTGTTGGCAGTGGATAAGAAAATTTGGTGTCACCTCTGTGCAGCCAGCCTTCCGACTCACTGAGTGTCTTGGTGCACAGCAAAGCATGGCCTCAAAGATTGCTGACAAGATGTGAAAGTTCTGTGCTGTGCTGATGGCTGGGTGAAATATTTCCACTTGGTTTCTTTGCCACCCTCAATAATACTCTTAGAGACTCACTCACCTTTCACCATGGAACACGTGCCAATAAATTTTAAAGACTGCAACGTATCGCAGCAGCACTGTAATCTATCGCTCTAGCTGGGCTTAATATAGCTGCCTTTAAAGGGCCCCTCACCAGGTCTGGTCATATTGAGCTGACAAGCGCGGAGCACACATTGCGCAATAACAATAGTGTCTGGAAAGTACTACATCTCTATGCGCTGTGGAAAGACCTGAAATTTCAATCCAAATGCAGTTTCCCTCTTCACTCGTAGCCGCCGCGCTCCAAGCCGGACGGTGACGTAATCGTGCCCCTGCGCCTACGTAATCGTGTCCACAGTGTGACGTTGCTCGTGGTGACACGTGACTTCGAGAATTATTCAAGACAACATCTGTTATCTGTACGATCTGTTGCTTGAATTGACGAATTGAAGTATAGAGAAATAGTAAAACACACAAACGGAATGTCTGCATGTTTTTTGTTTTACTTCGCACCGGAGCAAGAGAGATGTACTTCGACTTCGTCTGCTGTTCCCACGGTCATGCAGTCACGTGCGCAGGTACCGAAACTATGCCATTTTCTACCGTGTTCCAGCGCGTGATCACGCTCTGCGATCCGCTTGTTCTGCCTCAGTATTCGTGTAGCACTTAATTATACCGCTAGTCATGTTTCCTTGTGCACAGCACGCAAAATTGTGCACTGCGCAAACGAGACAACAGCTTGCGCATGGGGCGGTCAGCGGAAATGCATAGTGCAGGCAAAAAAAATGAGGAGAAAAAAAAATGAAGGCGGGGCCTCTGACGAGGCCCCGCCTTACACCCTAGGTGAGTCACGCGATCCTCGAGGCCTGGTATGGGAGAATGCAGGGAAAGAATTTCGCTTGCGAAGGCTAGACGGGGCGAGTGGGGAGAGCGTCTTGCTTGGCAGTGGAGCCCGCCTGCTGAAATCATGGGTTCGCGGCACTGAAATATTTCTATCTCTGCTATTAATGAGCCAACTTGAAAAATTTCTTTGCGGCAGAACGCTCCCTAGAGGACACGTAACAACTTCCAGCTTACAACCAAAATTTGCTATGGGGCCTGGTGAGGGGCTCTTTAGTGTTCCTTTAAAGGGCATCGCTGCAATAACTACCAATGTGAACATGAACAAAATAATTTGCCTCCTGCTGTTTATGGAACTACAAAACTGAAATTCTGAACACCTAAAAGTGTTCGTATCTCTCCAAGCGCAAACCAAATGCTCGTGCCTTTTGCAAGCACTCAGAAAATTTGTCCGGCAACACATCAGACTAAATCCGACGATGTGATGCTCAATGCAGTGAACACTAATGCCATCATTTGTTATCAAAATTGCCGCGCTTATGTGGACACTAAGTCTTGTCTAAGCTGTACAGTCCGCAGTGGTCCAGATACGATTACATATCATAAAGCTATCGCTTCTCTAGACAGTCCACCCTACACACCATTACATAATCAGCATGTAAAAATAGAAAAGATTACGCACACGCACAGGCTCTTATGTTGCCCACACATGTCTGGAGTAAAAGATTGTATTTTTCACAACTGTACTATGCCGCCTGTCACTTTATGAAACACGGCTTTGGAGAAAGAGCGTTGAGTATAATGTCGGGGACAGTTCATGCGCATGAAAGTACCAAATCCTAAACATGCATAATCCACTAGCTACACTCCAGAGAATTCAATGCTACATTTTCATCACATAGCTCGACATAGCATGCAACTTCGGTAATGAAACGCATCAACATTGTGAAATAAGAAAGAGATGAGCAATCCTTTCCTCGTTTCTGCTGGAATGAAATCGCAACTTGCTGTGATAAGTGAACATTTCTACTGTGGGGAATTCCACAATGGCTTAAAGGGACAGTACAGAGAGAAACACATCAGTTAAGACTGATAAAGCAGTCTTTCAAAACTCTAATCTTCATGAATTTTGCGGGCATAGATTGATTATTAAAAAAAAAAGGAGATGAAGGTCAGAGCTCTCACCGTAAAATCGGCACTGGCACGTCAGTGTGAAGTCAAGGATTTCAAAGACATTTTCATATTCAGGCTGTGGTGGTTCAGTAAAAGTTCTTGCAACTTGCTAAGTTCATGCTTTGACTCTTTTAGGATACAAAACAGTCTATTAATACCAACAAAAAATTAAACTGGGTCTGAGAAGACGCTTTGGAACCCTTGTCACTTCTTACTAGCACCAAATGTATGTACTGACTTCTGAGCATGCCGCATTTTATCGTTTTATTTGTTCGGCTTTTTTACCTTTCTTTCTTTGGCGAGTTGCACTCGCTGTTATTGTTTTGGCAGTTTCAATTGTTGTGTTGGCGAGTTCCGTTTACTGTATAGCTATTGTTTCTAATTTGCCATGTGCCGTGGCCCTTTTTTTTTCTTTTATGCACATCTTAGGTGACCCTTCTATTGTAATTATGCCCCTTCTGCATAGGCCTGCAATATTCCCTAAATAAAAAAATAAAAGCGCACAATGTCATGACGAGATGGTGAGGGAATTCAGGGCAGTCGTGCCAGTCCACTATCGTTTATGAAGCCTCTTCTCACAGTAAGAGTGGGTCCTTTCTGCTATTGTAGAACATTAATCTAGCAATACAGCTCAAAGCGTATTTCTCTTAGGTGTCCCTTTAAATCAGTGGCCATTCAAACACGATTGTTCAACGAAATGTTTTTAAAAAGTTACAACCTTCATCATGATACCATTCATCTTCCTTGGACACGACGCACACGCTATGGCTACAGAGAGGGCTTAAAATGTGCGACAAGATGCAAAGAAGGAACACAGAAACTCTCCAGGCTCATGAAAGACTGCTGAAATACTGCGACAAATGCAGCGATTCTCCTGACAAGGTGTCAAAAGTCACCGTGCCACGTTTCTCTTGGCTTTTTGTTTTTGCCTTAACAACGGGTTGCAATTAACCTGGACTCGACTGCGGGAAGTCACGCTCCCGAACACATCGTAAAAGGAAGCTTCACCATGGCAGCTCCCACCCAAATACATTAGATCAGAGAAATAGTTTCAATCAGCATTCGCTGCACCGAATTCGACAAGGCCTGCGGCAGTCAAATGTTGAAACACACTAGCACTAACTACAGGAAACAGGTTCTCGATGTAGGTCATCAATATTTTTCACCAAAATTGTTGAAGATTGCCAAACAAAAAGAATGAAATGGAGCCGTGAAGCTTATAACTCCAACTCGGCAATAATAAAGTATATCGCGATGCTGTGAACGGCCTCCATTGAATGGACGAAATTGATGTTTCACTCTGATATATACCACTAATTTATGAGTAGGGATTTAAAAAGAAAACCTTGTTAGCACTGGAACGATTTTATGCAACCTATAAATTCATACATCACAAGTGCTTGCATCAGATGATTTAGTAGATGCAGTTTACAGAACCCCGGCACCTGTTTTTGGTGAGGAGTTACGAATGTATAAACATGGCGCTTAAATTATTTTTTTTTACACGACTCATTTTTGCCGATATTTTTTTTTGGAAACCATGAGACTCTGAATAAGAATTCCGCTTCTAACAGTCCATAGGCTGCACCTTGCAGGCAGCATCACCGCTTAGGCCAGATCCTGCGGCGCTCTTTTAAGCAGGGCATGCAGAAAGTGTGAATTCCAAGGACAGCAGCTGCGATGAACATGACTGGCAAGACAACTGCTGGAACAGCTGTCCTGACACTAGGGAAGTCATTGCGTCACGGTGGAGGACTGCAATTTTCAACCACTCCGAACTGTCGCACCTTCTCCCCTTCGTTTACCTTCCCTGCATCGCAGGCATGTCTGCATCGAGAGGCCTGCTTTCCTGCACAGCTGAGTTGTCTAGCAGCTGAGCAAGCCTCAGATGGAAGGGTGAAACATGTTATAATGAGCCCAGTATCAGCACACAGCAAAATCACAACAGCCAGCTAGAACAGGCTGAAGGCCCAGCTCAGCAGCCCACGGTTTGCCCACTTCATAATAGTCATCAGAAACCTCAGGTAAGACGGAACTGTATGCTGGAGGCCAATTAAAACATCAACTGCTATCACTGTCAGTCACATTGCTCACATGATCGTCAAACCCACGTGGGCATGGGTGCAGCTGGTGCCAAGTCACATGATTCAACTAGCTGTCGCAGCCAGATGAACCAAGTCACACCTACACTCGACACTGAGTCGAAGTTAAATAAAGCCCTTTGCTGTACACTGCAGTGCACGAAGGGATAGAGGTGAGCGAAGGTGAAGCTTGAGCCACGTGTAAATGCCAGGACATGTTGACTTGTCTTCATCAGGGCAAATATGAATGGAGTCTGCCTTGACCAGAGTGTATCACCGTGGAAGAACGAAACACAAACAACAAGTTACAATGCAGAACGCCTTTCGCAAGTAATAACTAGAGAGCACCACCCGGAACCATTACTTGCCCGAGCACTAAAGATGGTACAGGTGTCACACCAAGTGCATCAACTAAAATCATGCCAACAACGCAAACTGGCCAAAGCAGAAATGAAAGAGTGAATTCTACTCAGGCCCACCTTGCTTGTGTTTCATCTGTCCCTGATATTACTACTGCAAGGCTTGCACATGCGAAGACAAGCCACCATGTCAAAGCATTAGTCACCGGTCCGTGCTAATGCACCCCTCCGGTCTCTGCGAGTCAACGTCCTCCCCGTTGATTACCCCCAACTTCTGCACTTACGCGAAGAAGTCCTGCGCCCTCGAGAACAAAGATGCGCGCGATGAGTAAACATAGCTACTTCCCTTCAGCTGCTCATCATTGTTTCCGAAACGGAGGAACGGGAAAATGCAGCTGCCACCCGGAGCTGCAGAGGCTGAAGATCAGGGAACGTGGTTGGCGGCGGCGGACCCCGCCCCCGGCGAGGAAGGTGCCACCGGGTCCTGGCCCCTGTGCGGACACGACCGGCCACCGTGGCCGCCGCGGCATTCGACGACTGGCTCGTGACCGCTGTCCCACATGCCGGGCCCGCACAGCTCGCAGAGGCCAGCCAGCGTGCACGGTATGCAAGGCAGGAGCCGGAACTGGTGCAAGAGGCCCCGCGCCTGCAAGCGACCGCGAGGTGTAGTAATATCACTGCACCGGCGGCCCTGGTATGTACATATAGGTACGTACATATATTCACTTAGGTCAAACACCTTCTAGGCCCATTTCATCTGCCTAAATGCTGACTTTTCAGTAGTATTTCCATTATTCTGTACCATCTATTAGCTGTTCTAGTATGTAGTCGTTATGCTCTGTTCTGTTGCAATAGTGCAATTATATTCTCAAATGTATAACCTATTTTATTCATATGATTTCTTTGCGAATATATTGCGCTTTACTATTCTGACCGCCCCTTCATTGTGCTTCTTTCACGTTTCGTCTTTCTTTTTATATATCGTATTTCCTTTTCATATGTGTTGGAATAACTGGAGTTGACTGTATACAAAAAAGAAATAAGGTTATTATATTTGTGTTAATGAACTTCCATTGCAGTATTTGTTTTATAATTTGCAGTCGTTCCTGCACTTGGTATTACGAGGTCCAACATTGGCCTTGAGCTACGGGACTTCTTTCTGCATGCATTAAACACAGTGTGCCTATTACCATCACTGTTATCAATAAACGTCTAACTTCAACTTAAAAAAAAAAAAGGAAAGTTTGATGCTATCATGCTATTTCTGCTGTATGGGAAGTCGCAGGTATCACGGTGCTGATGTGTGCTGCTTGCAGTCATTAAGCAAAAGAACGAAGTTGTAATTTCTATCTCTTCCCTATTTTATTTTGTATGGTCCAATGCAACACTCACAGGGAATTCTGAATGAGTTTGTTTATCGGAAGTCTACATTCAAGTTAGGTAATGTGAAGCTTTACAGTTTCAGTTTATTATTATTCGAGATACAGCCTGGTAGATACAGCTGATATAATGACAAGAGTCCGAAAGTCAGAGACTGACATGGCATCCTAGAATATTATTTATCACAGAGTAAACATATACACAAAGCAGCTGACCATAAACACATGCAATATAATGCGTTACGTATGGCAACGTAAAGAAGTAACTGCTTAAAACAAATTAAAACACCACAAATAAAATAAAGTAACCATGATTATATTATATACATATAAATAATAAAACAAGGCACTTTGAAATATGTAAGGTTAATTAAATAAGAAATAACGTTTCAGCTGATATTTTGAAATTTTCTGTATATTTCTCTGTGGAAATATTGCTTTTCAGAGAAGCTGTTCAGGAGACTTCCACAACCATTTTCATGCGACCACAAGTGGCAGCATGCACGGCAGCAATCAAAGAAGAAAAAGCAAGGCCACCTGTATCAGAGCCTTGAATACGTTTTGTTTGAGTCATCATTATCAAGAGTTACAGAACAAAAGTTACCTTGCCTTTAGATCACTCAAATAGACATCGATTTCAGTGCTTGCTAACCTTAGCCAGTAATGAATCATCTTTTTTTTTTCTTAAGACACATTTAATTTGCTCCAGTTAATTAAGGCGTCAGATAAGGGGGGCCCAAATCACTGAACATTTTGCGGGTATTGCGTCTGGTCCCCTTGGCTAAGATCAATTTCGGTCCCGGCACCACACCAAGCACTTCAACGTTCACATTCCCGCGCAATCGTTGTCTCTTCAGCGTCAGCTTTGGAGGCCTTGGCCAATCAGCGAAGGCCTCCCGAGGGACCTGCGAGGACGGCGTAGCAACCTCTGCTCCCAAGGTGCCCTGTTTTACATTTTAGGAGTGCGAGAACTCCCTTATACGGCTTTGCTGTCCTTGAGGTACGAGTTCCTCGGATTCGCATACATCTGCAAAATTTTTTTTTTTTGGTTCATTTGTTTGTTGTTCTCAGACCGTGAGAAAAAAGTTGGTTGTGGGTCCTGCTGCAGAGACACCTTTTTGCATTCTTTCATTCAGCACACGTCATGAGTCTGGAACCACCTGCTCACTAACATTGCTTCTATCATAGATTAACGCTTGTCCAGGCAATCTTCGTTTGCGTTTTTACATTGCAATTAATGTACACGACCATGTCTTCTTTTGTGCCGTTACTATACATTATTTTTTTCTCTTTTCATATTTATAGTTTTATGACCGCTTGAATTTTTTCTTGTTCTGTTTCACCTTTTGATAACTTTCTTTTTGTATGGATCGCCTTGCTCTCACTTATGTTTCTATTGTGTAAATTTCCATATTTTATGCTGTTGCTTACTATCTGAAACCTACTCCCCTCTGCAATGCTTTGCGTTTGAAGAAATAAAGAATTATGGAGATTCCACTCACTGTGGGAATCGATGTAAGCAAAGGTTTCTGTACTGTTTTGCACTGATTGACAATATTTGGTGGGGATGTCGACCACATGCGACAGTAGTTCGGTGATGTTAAATGTTACCTTGCATGCATCACTTGTGTTTGTCTGAGACGCATTTGCTCGAGGCATTGTTCTACGCCACTGTTCGTAGCCTGCATCACCGTTGAAGCGTTGGTTTGCTGGTCGGCTACCTGTGTAGTGTTGTCTTGACACTGCGGTGCTCAGGTTGTCCCAACAGACAAACTTGCACTGTGGTTTCTTCCTTTTTTTTTTTTTTAGAAATAGCAGAAATATGCCATACCGCACCTTGCATTCAAATTTTGTCCTCTTTGTCTGCAACTTTAGCCATGCCTAGTATTACCGTTTCCTTTATTACGAGCCCCCAAACAAGCCATGCTTTCGGACCTGACGGCACCTTTCCCCTCTTTCGCAATCCTCCCATGTATACAAGCTGCCACGAGCCAGGAGTGGCAACATTGTTGTTCACCCATTCCGTTGGCTTTGCCCATTCTCGTTCTCCTCTCTCTACCCCCTCGCTACCATCCTATCTTAGAAGGACGGCAGTTTGGGCTAATTTATTAGAACCTGCTATCCTTTCTCTGGGCTGTTGCACACAAGTACAAAGGTAAGCACTGAAGGTTCTTCAGTTCTTTTGCAGGAGGCTAACGCAAAGTTACAGCCATCTAGAGGGCATTTTGTCCATGGCTAGGGAGTTCCAGAGGTCATTGTGGCAACAGCCAGGGTACTCCAGAGGGCATTGTGGCAACACCCTGGGAGCTCTCATTGGACAGGCCTCATAGACTCCTCTCCCACACCCTTGCCACGTACATCAAACACGTTCTCAACCAACTTCCAACATGGCATGCCAGACAGCAGCAGCAGCCGTAGAAAAGTCGGAGAAAGAGGCAAAGAAGGCTTTGCTTTAATAAAAAATAAACGCAGTTATTCGTGCACTTGACATTCACCTTGCGGAGCACCAGGTCACCATCCATGTGTCCCGCCAGGGAGCTGAAGTGGAGGAGCATCTCGTCGGGACGCATTCCCTGGTCGACGACATCGCCCCCGTACAGGGCCACGATGGCCGCACCCAGGAACAGGTGGAACCAGTCGGTCTGGTAGCGCGCCCAGCACGCCTCCCACATCTGCAGCGCCTCGGGCTCGGCAAACTCGCGCTTGAAGCACAGCACCAGCCAGCGGTGCACGAACAGCAGCTCCAGGGCGTCCGGGTAGTGCTCGCACTGGCTCTCCAGGTGCGCGTAGAAGCGCGGAGTCATCAGCCGCAGCAGCTCCCGCATGTACTCCTGAGCACGTGCCAGAGATGCCGACGTCATGGAAACCGACACAATCAAATCGCGATATGACAAACCTGGTTAGAAGGAATTATCGAATATGATGTAGCAAATATTTTTCTTGCCCATGCTGTATTCAGTGGACAGTGGAGGCATGCATACTCAGTTATTGTGCATAGATAAAATATACCCATTCACAAAGTGTGTGTCAGCTTTCGAAAGATGAGGTCAGTCGGTAGAGCTCTATAGAGTGCACAAAAGTGACCAGTCAAATTTACACTGTCAGAAAAGTTTATGGGATACAGGATTTGTGAGCAAAATTGAAACCCAGAAAGCCTGGGCACATACATAGCCTCAAATTCAATTTTGATCTATAATGGTTTTTGCAACTTGCCCTCCGATTCATTAAATTTCGTCACAAAACTTGTATATCATAACCTTTTGTGGCCAACTGTACTACAGAATGAAAAAAAAAGAAGAAGTTACACGTACCAGGTTAAGGTCCATGTCGCCGTCCTTGGGAGAGCTGACAAAGATGGTCCTTTGCATGAGTCCCACAAAGCACCAAAAGGCTTCCGATTCGTCTTGGATTTCAGCCAGAACAGGTGCGAGGAGATCAGACATGCCCTGGGTGTAGCCCAGGTTCGGGTTGCAAGCCGCATAGTTGAGGAGGATGTTCCTGACGGAGAAAAAGCATGGGCAAAACTAAGCCAGATCACCGAATGACAGCTTGCAAGACATACAGTTCAACCTTAATACCGTGATTACAAGTATAACAAAGTATTGTGTGAAGCGAATCATAAGAGGCCAACAAACAAAGACACCAAAGACAACATAAGGGAAATTACATGTATTTGTTAACTGAATTGAAGAAATGATAAATTAATGGAAATGAAAGTGGATGAAGAAACAACTGGCCATAGGTAGGGCAAGAACTCACGCCTTCGCATTACACGTGCGATGCTCTTTTTTACCAATTGAGCTACTGCGGCGCCATTGTCCCATCCACTTTCTGGATGGGAAACAGATGGGTTCATGACCCACATGCAACCAGTTGTGTTTTCATCCGCTTTCATTTCCATTAATTTATCATTTCTTCAATTCAATTAACAAATACATGTGATTTCCCCTATGCTGTCCTTGGCGTCCTTGTTTGTAGGCTTCTTGTGATATGACTAATAAAAACTGGGCCCTCAGTTTCCTTTCTTCTCACTCATTACACAGGAAGGCCTCCGATCTGGTAGCATTGATACCTTCAGGTTAACGTGTGGGTTTATTGACCAGTTGCCTTCACCCAAAAAGATCACATGCACGTGATGCCTACGATAAAAAAAGGATGTTCTACATCAGCCGTCAAGGCCGTGAGGTGTGGCACTGGCTAACACTCCCAGGTTTAGTGCTAGTGAATAAACATAAATGCCCCAGAAAGTAGACGGGAAAACGGTGCCGCGGTAGCTCAATTGGTAAGAGCATTGCACGTGTAATGCAAAGACGTGGGTTTGTTCCCCACCTGTGGCCAGTTGCATTTTCATCCACTTTCATTTCCATTAATTTATCATTTCTTCAATTCAATTAACAAATACATGTGATTTCCCCTATGCTGCCCTTGGTGCCTTTGTCTGTTGGCTTCTTCGGTTCAGCGAGTTTCGGTTTCGCCTCTGGAGGGCATGTGTAAAATAAACATTGGCTCATGTTACTCGCCGACCCGGGGAGCAGACCTGACGCTTCCTAGGGAAACAGACATGCTCCTGAGGCTGCTGCCTGCAGTCATGTATACCTATTATAATAAATAGTTAAACAGTTCAGTGTGACCATATAATCATCCTCTACATGGCTAATAAAAATTGGGCCCTCAGTTTCCTTTCTTCTTGTATATAACAAAGTAATATAAAATGTTTCTCGCTACTATCAATGCGTAACGAACACATTTTATAAGGAATATTGAATATAACAAAGGTATTAACAAGATATATAAGGTATAAAGGTATATAACAAAGGTATGCAAAATGCATACACGTTGCTGCCATAATGAATGCCTGTTCTCATGTTGACAAGAGTCCTTGCTATTTAGAATTTACCTAATAGAGTTTGAGGAAGCCAAAACCATTGCTTAATCGGCAGGTTAGATAACTTGTCAAATCAAAAAGTCATTTCACTGTGTGCTCACCTGCAAGTAAAACTGTGTTTTATTAATAAAGGGAGAAATTGACAAATTAAAATATTGTTAAATCGAGACTTCACTGGACCCACAGTTTAGTTAAAGATACTGCATACCTGTGAAAAGCCATTCACTAAACGGCGCTGCAACCCCAACAGTTTTACCCCAGAGACACTGAAATCATAGCCATATAGCTATTAACCATGTCGCTATGTATCTAATTAAGCTTTTCATCATGCTTTAAGTACCAAGGACAATGATGGTGATCTTGCAGACTTTTGCAACACCAAACATTTTTATTTACAATATTTTCCCTGCAGTTTCCCACTAAAGCCTTCGTTTGGCCTAATTTCTCCATAGGCCACACTACACCTTACACTACAGTCTTCTTTATCCGATAACACCACTGGTCACCAAAAACATGTAGCCTCTGAACTTGGCATGCCATCATTTTATCATAAAGGATACCCTGTGGTGTGCACCTGACTGCAAGTCAAACTAGCAGCAAACAACAGCAAGCCGAAACATTTGACGAATGCACTCAGGAACTTTCTGTGTACTAGGCAAAACTAGTTTCGTGTGAGCAGTACATTATGTCACCAATGTCTTCATCTACAGAAACAAGCACCATGAATTTCAAGTTGTCTGTCCTTTCGAGCCCATCACGACCTGTGTGAATGGAGAGGCTGCAAAGAGAGAGAGAGAGAGAGAGAGAGGCTGCTCACTTCATGATCTCGATGTTGGGATTGTTGTCGCCTGCATAGAAAGGATTGGTCCGGTCGGTGCGCACTACATCCTTCTCCACGGTACACTCGACGTTCCGCCAGAAGGCCTCGCGCTCAGCCAGGCTCATCCGCTCTCTGGAACGAGACGCGGTTGCTCTTTTGCACTTTTCTTTCACGATGTGAATCCAACACTCTATGGGCAGCATAAGCGATGTGACGGTTCCGGAAACACTACAAGCACCGAGTTGCACTTTCACGCAACCACTGCTTGCCCACTTGTACTAGCGGCACCATTACGTGGAGTTTTGGCACATAAAACTCCAGAATTCAATTTTTTTTTAGTTACGCAGCCCCTCAGCAGTAATGGGCATTACAAACGACAGTGTGCCTCACACAAAAACAATCATACCTCTAGCAATGCACACCTCAAAAACAGCTGAAAATCCACACCACAGCCTGTACGCCTTCTTCTATATGCCTGGTACATATCGTCTACACATAAGACATCACATACTAAAGAGAATTCAGACCCCACGCACTCTGGGAATTGGTATCAACAAAGCTTTGGTGAGCTGGTGAGGCACGAAGGCGCATCTCGATGAGAGATGCACCATGGACTTCAGTGGCAAACGCACTCCACAACCATCAGCCAAGCTAGTGCCACAGCCATCTGAACCTTCGGACACTACAAAGCTCTCGTACCATGCATTCACGATTGCTACTCACTCAAATCAGTGCCTTGTTAAGTAATGCCTAAGTAATGTCAATCAAAAAATCGTCTGCGTTCAGAATGTGAATGGTGCTGCAGCAACTCAAGAATAAAAGCGTCACTTGATGAAATACTGAACTATACTTAAAAGTGTCTACTAGAATCGAATCACCCAAATCATGCACTGGTCATTACCTCAGCTTGCGAATATCCTGGTACTCGAGAAATCGGTCGTTACGAATTTGTTCTCGCTCTTCGAACGTAGTTGTGAAGGCATAATGTTGTAGTAACAATGGCCACGCCTCTCTTCGTAGCCTAGGGTCTAAGCCTCTGAAGAATATTGCCTGCACAGACAGAACAACCCAATTAGTCATACAGTCAGCCATTAAAGCTCATTAGCAAGCCAATGAAACAATGATATCCATGCTGCCAGAGACAGTAGAGTCTTAGCAAATGTAAATGCAAATATGACACTGGACAATCACATAATGTTACAAGGGTACGACCACCATCATCCCCATCACACAAGCTTACACAACAACCTTGTGTTACTGAAAGTACCGATTTACATGTATGACCACACCACCTTTCATATGTCTTAATCTGGTTTGCACCAAACTGTAAAAGCAAGAATGCCAGCACAGAGAAAAGGATGGACCTTTCGCAGTTGGAAGTCATCGTCGATGCTTCCGTCGTCATTCATGTACTGCCGCCAAGTGTCTTCGTCAACCAGCGTACTGTACAGGCCTTCCTCGGGGTGGCACTCCTCTGCCGAGACCTGGGGCTTGGACACCGAGAAGTGGTCGTACGGGCAGTGCTCGTTCTGGATTGTAAAACCCAATCGCAGGACTTTAAGCGAAGCTTGGCAGGCCCCTAGCTTGTGCAGTACTAGTACCTTCTCTTACTGCAAACAGCAGTTGTGAACCAGAAAAATGGATGAACCTTGCTCGTCGGCTCGCTTACAGTGCTTTGCCTGATGCAAAACACAAACAATGAAGAAGGCAGAGACTTTAGCAAGAGCAATTAACAACTGCATGATCAATGATGATACTAGCATGCTGAGAACAAAGGCTCCGACCACCTTGGATTCCTTTATGTGCACCTAAATCTGAACATGAGCATTTTTACATTCTGCCCCTGCCTGAATGTCGCTACCACGGCCAAGAATTGACTCACTGGGCAGAACTGAGGCAGAATTGCATAGCCATCACAGCAGGTACCAGCATGACAACACAGTCGCAATGCACAGACTACAATCAAGAATCTACATGTCTAAATGACAGAAGCGCTCCACGCACTTATGTCGCCGCTAAAGGGCAGGACGAGAAAAGAGAATTTTCTGTGGGATGTGTTAGGCCAGCCAGTGGGCAAGGCATCACGACAAACCGTGGGCAGCAGCAGAGAGGAGACTTTAGGCAAGTGAGAGCGCTTTTTCTTTTTAATCTTTCTTTTTTCAAATGGTGCTCCTTATGTAAGGTACGTGACGTCATGCAACACTGGCACCGCCATGCAAGCACGCTGGTTTCTTGACCAGATTATGTAGAGTTGGTGGAATCCAAGAATGAACAAGGGTACTTTTATAAAGCTGGCTACACGTGGCACAACACGACACCTGCCAGCCTCACATATTGGCTCTTCAGCATGTAGCCAACTGGCGCTAGAGTTCCAGAGCAAAGTGCTATTCCCGGACAAACTTGCAGGGATTCAAAATAGCATGGTGCCATTTATAACTTACTTTCCTGGCCTTGCCCCGCGTCAGGAAGTCAAAGTCTCCGAGGACAGGTGCCAGCCTCTCGAGGCCGCCGTGGTGGAAGTGGAAGATCTTGTACTGGCTCTCGCGGCTGGCAATCACCAGCTGGCCAGAGGTGCACTCACGGTTGCTGAACAGCAGCCGCAGCGATCGCATCTGGCCTGCGCACCGTGGCAGCACAAACGAACATTCGAGCGCTAGCTCCCATCAGAATTCTAACTGGATCGTACAATCGAACTTCCACACAAAAAATCATCAAACGTTAATGAAGTAAATGTAAAATGTTTCTCACCGCTATCAGCGCGTAGCAAATACCTAGTTGTGCTTGTACCGAATGTTGGATATAACGAAGCTATTTTCGCGTCAGATGTGAATTTGTTATAACAAGGTTCGACTGTACTTGAAGGCTAGCAAGTATGTTTTTGACATATGACGATACACAGTTGATTCTGCTTAAATCACACATGATGCCTATTTCTTCGAGCATTTGTGCATTAAAAGAACAGGCAACTATAAAAAGTTTACAATAGAGAGGTACAGTAGCAACCAAAAAAAGATAAGCAGAGAGCTATGTCGGAGGCGGTGGCGCAGCCGACGACATGGAAGGAAAGACAAGTGAACAGTCGAAGAACCCATCGTACAATCCCTGTTTAATCATGGCGAGATCTGTATAATTAGGCATGTCACCTGGTGATGCAAACAGCGCTTGTTCACTGCTGCTTGGAGTGTCACTGTCGGTGGATGCATGGACGATATCACACAGAGGTCACCATCAAACGGAGCAGCGCAATTGCATTGTGATATACAGCACTGATGTTCAGGAATAGTCAATGTTGCCAGGTTCTTCTAGCTTTCCAGTGTGGGGCAAGTTGGCAGTTATCTTTAACTGTGTTCGAGCAATCATGCATACATGGCTTACCCAACCCCAGTTCTAGCTCTTTATGGCACCAAGAATATTAGCAACCCCTTTTGTTCTCTAATCCACGTCGCTGTAGTCCCACCCCTTAATGTTATGGTTACTGTTTTTCACTCTGTCACTTGTTGCGCAGTCATTTCACAGAACAGTTTAAGCATAGCAATACGCTTACCCAAGTCGACAGAGAACTGTCCACATGGGCTCTCCCTCGACATGGATGACCGTGATGGACTCCGTCCGCACAGAGAGGCATTGTCTGGAAAGGTCAGGTTGTGGGCATGTGCGAGCTGCTCGGGTGTCCCTTCTTCCAGCATGAAGCGCGAGCCAGATCGTAGCCGCTCCAGAAGCTGGTTTGAACTGTCTTCCCCTACGTGAAACATTACAGCAAGCGTTCACAACAAAGCCTGGTGGAAATGCTCATTGATTAATACTCCTCCAACTGTACTTTGTTCTGTCCGATTAAATGACTCAAATGCAATGCTGCAATCATGAAAAGTCGTTTCTTATGACATTTAAATAGCCGTATTGTTGTCAACATCTATGATGGTGCAAGTTAACAGCTTGTAAGCGCACTAGCTGCAACATTTATGTTATAAATTATTATAATTCCAAGTTACCCACATATGAAAATTCAGAGATACAGAATCTGCTAAGACAAGCTGGTCTGGTTTCCATGAATAGCTGGCACTTAAGTTCACGAAAACTTCCTAGTCTGGCAACACCTAGCCTAGTATTGCATGTGAATATTCGCATTGTTGCAACCAGTGTTACTGTCTGAACGAGTCTGTGGCTGTAAGTCACAAGCAGATTCGAAGGGAGACAGATGCTGGTTGCAAGCTGCTTAATTAAGCCCTGTACTTATTTATGTGTCAAAATTACAAGGTAGCACAACCTTTGTCTATCGACAGTTAAGCGGTTAGCTAAAAATAATGCATGAGGCACAGCTGTCGGATCAGTGCGCAAAGGCGCACTCACCCGGGAAAGGACTCTGCTGGCCGGAGTCCGGTCCTTCAGATGAGCCCGACGAGACCAGTCCACTGCTCCTGCCAGACTCGCACGTGGCCAGGTCGGCGCTGGAGCAGCCACTATGCCGGCTCACCATGATGGCCGGTCCGGAGGCAATGCCCGAATCGGTCATGCTTCGAAGCGACTCCGGCTGCGGCTTGGCCCGGCTGCTCGACGGCTGCGCGTGTTGCCAGAATGCAAGTCTTCATCGAATGAACCCAGACAGAAGTTCACTTGCGAAGTTATTCATATGTATGACTTGGAACATCTTTCTGTGTTCAGTACAGGTTGTATATGTTACTTCCCACAACAACAGAACACACATCTACCTTAACACCAACACAGCACCTTTATAGTCATCTCCATGGCTAGTCGTACATGTCCTGCCATTTAACACATTATGCATTTTGTACAAATTGTGCTCATCCAAACAAACATGGCGATACTACTATATGGCACGCTTGGTGATATCTATGAAACACAGATTGCACATGAAACATGACTTGAAACTGCTTTTCAGCCGACTACACACCGTCTATGTAGACCACAAACTAGACACAGACAATCACAGGTGACCACTCAAGCGTTGAGTAGGTTTAGGGTACGAAACGTGTGCACGAGTATAGAGAGCATGTAGGCTGACTGCACGTGCTTACGTCATCAATGCTGCCATTCCATTCCGAGTGCCACGGCTGGCCGTAGGGCGTGTCACCACCCGGTCCGACGTCCCCCGCGTCTTTCCACGGTGTGTCAGATATGGCCGTACCGTTTCTCTCAGGTGCAGCTGGCACATTCTCTCCATTTTCCACCAACATCGCAGCACTTTCTTTAACTGCCACAGCTTTAGAATCCACAGAATTTCTGGCCCCTGTCATGAGAATAAAATTTAAGAAAAGGTTCAATCCAATATAGTTGGCCTAGCAAAGACAAGTGACAATGAACAAGCATTCAATGTAAAGAGTCAGGCGAACCAAGGGGCTAAATTCTATATTGATTAGAGCCACATGAAGCTAACAGAAAATGAAGCCAAGGAAAGTATAGGAGAAATTACCTGTTCTTTAATAGAAATGAAAATTTGAACACACAATGTTGCCTTTCCTGTTAGCTTTTAATGGTTGTTACTAATGGAGAAGCATGCACTGAATTTTGGGGTAAATAGTGATCCAATAGTATTAAATGAAGCAAATCAAAATCCAACTAAATTATGGGGCCCAACGTCCTGAAGCTATACAGTGGGCTATGAGGTATGCCATAGATAGTGGGGGGCTCCACAATAGTTAAAAAGAGCTGGACCATGAGAACAACAATTGAGTTACTACGACGAAAATAAATGGTTGAAAGCATTACTGCTTTCACTACAACTTTGTCTATAATGTCACTCTTCTGGAAGTCCTTCTGGAAAGTTATGTGGTCAATGCCAGAGAAGGATAACTAACCGACGTCACTTGCTGTGTCTATCTGGTTCAGGCCACTGATCATGGACTCCAGAGCAGCCGTCACTTCCTCTGGTCCAATGGCAGACGATGACGATCCGTTGCAGTCAACGCCCGACACGCTCCCATTGTCGTCACAGCTCGGCATTTTGGACACGGTGGCACTTGTGCCTATCCCGCAGAGGTCACCATCGCTAGAGTCAAGGGGCAGCCCCGGTGGTGACCCCGCTGTCGACGCCGTCATCTCGGCCTGATCACTGGCTGTCCAAGAGTCCAAGCTGCCTTGCTCCTCCGGCGGACTCCCCATGTCAGAGATGGCCGAGCTGATGCTCTGCTGGTCACAACTCCTGCAAAGACAAGTCCACCGTGTAGCCTTTGTGAGGAAGCCTTAGAGTGTGCTCTCACCACTGATTAACAAAGGTTGAGTGACCGACAACAACTGGCAACCAACAAGCAACTCACACCGGCAGATGTTCACACCAGCAAGTGCGAGCTGCTCGTCAGCATGCCGAAGTGTCTCGCAATGGGCGCCGTCATTTACGTCAACTAGCACCGTTGTCCCCATGCAAAATAACCTTCAGCAAATTCCACTGTCTTGCTCTTGCCACTGATTGGTTCGGTAGTTTTGCGACTCGAAACCGGCCTATGTAGTACAGGATCTTGATCCCCAAGTTAGGATCCATGAGAACTTCCTTGTAATAAAGCAATAAACTATGACAAAGCCCATACATATAATGTCGCCTCATAAGTATTTTTAAGATACACAGACCTGCTATATAAGAGTGCATGATATTCAATGGTTCCATAACAGAGGTATAATACACAAGTTGTTGCAACACCTTTGGTGTTACACTCAAACGTCGGCAAACTGTGCAGGGGAATAGCAAAAAAAGAAGGACGAATAAAGCGTAGTTTATTAATGCATACAGTGAGTCTATAGCAAAACAGGATGCTTTACGTTAAACCAATTCCTACAAGGCATAAGGTTTTTTCTTATAGTCTTTTGTGATTACACAGTTTTTCACCACAACTGACCCAAATTGCTGTTTTTCTTTTAGAACACCATCAATTTCAAAACCCACTTTTACAGCAATTATCAAATCCCTTACCAATGAGCTAAGCTTTCACTATTTACGAGCACTCACAGATGGCATGTGGAGCCTTCATCCGGTGCCGGCTGGTTCCCAGAACTGGTGGAGCCGCGTCGAAATTGCCGGTGGTGTACGGTGGGGCTCGGGCACACGCTGGTGCACACACTGGGGCTTCGACACGGCGAGCTGCATGGTGTACGATTCTCGAGGCTGCGAGGATTCTTCTTGAGTGATGCATTAGGGATCCAACTGAGACGCAGGCTTAGGCCGAGAACCTGCGTGAACAATGGTTTGACATAACGACCACAATAAGCTGAGGTAATGCTAACTCCAGTTTACCACTGGACATTACTACTGGTGTATAATGTTTACACCGGTTTACTCCTGGACACGAATGCAAAAACTCCACCATGTCCTGTGCATTGGGGGCACGTTAAAGATCCCCTGGTCATCATCATCATCATCATCATCATCATCATCATCATCAGCCTGGTTACGCCCACTGCAGGGCAAAGGCCTCTCCCAACTTCTGATCCCCTGGTGGTCAAAATTAATCGGAGTCTCTTTTTACGGCGAGCCTCATAATCAAATCGTGTTTCTGGCACGTAACACCCCAAAATTCAATTCCTGCACACCATATTGGAGTGCTCGAGCAATGTTTTCTTCAGCTTACTCTCACAAATTAACTTATATTAGAGTAATGTTCACTCGAGCTTACTCTGAGATATTATTCTAGTGACAAAGTAATGCTTACTCTAGTTTACTCTTGAGCATTACTCCACTTACTAGTGAGCATGTTACTACCGACAAACCCAAGAAATGTTCACTCCAGGACATTATTACATTAGCAAAGTAACATTCAATGCAGTTAAGTTATGGATATTACTCCATTAATAAATGTTCACTCCAAACCCTTATAAATGTTTGCACCCTTTGGGGCTTATCTTGTCCCACAAGAATAATCATCATCTGCCTTGCTTGAATTTCCTTTCTTGAAAGCTCTGCGCCAGCTACTTTCCTTTCAAGAATGCAATTTCATGTTGATAATATGTACGCCACTCGTGACCTGGAAGTATCGGGCTCGCAACATTAAATAAATGAAAGGCGCGCATTATTGTTGTGGGACAAGATAAGCTACAAAGGGTGCAAACTTTTCTTAGAGTGTAGCTTATGCTTCCATTGCTGGAGTCACGATTACCCCTATACATTACTGCATTTACTAAAAGAGAACATACTGACAAGCTGGAGTAATTTTTACTCCTAGAAATTACTCCATTAGTAGGGTAATGCTTACTCCAGCAAACTCCAGTATTGGAGTTTACTTGAGCACATATAACTGGAGTAAACTTGCACCTCTCAAAACAAGTTTTCATTTAAAGAGAAAGAAAAAAGAGTTTGCCAAATGCACTCAGTTAGGCCTGAGGAGGAAACACAAGTGCCAAAATTTCAACCCAGCAAAGCATAATTTTTTTGAAAAACGTGCACACAACTGAATGTACGCAAACGTTAAAGGGACCCCGACACTTCTTTTGAAACCACAGCAACATGTTGGAATGACTGCAATTCATTTTGAAGAAATTTATTCCCAAGTTAACTGTTGAAATGAAGCCTATATGAATGAAGGTATACTGATGTAATGTTCAACTTCCCGCTTGTCACTATTGTCTTTTTCTACTTTCTGCAGCGCACCAATTGCAAGCCTGACAAACAAATTTCGCCTGACAAACATGCCTAAGAATGAAGTAGAAGCAGTCATAGGGCCGGTGGGACAGTTTAGCAACAGCTTCCCTGTTTCCTAGGAGATCTGGAAGTTTGTGCATGCATGCAACAACTTTGGCGCGTGAGCATTTCATGGTCATAAACGATCATTGCATGGCTGACACTGCATCTGCTGTAATGTCATTGCTAATGTTGCTGAAGGTGGTAAAAAGAGCAAGGGTTTAGAAGAATGCAGGAGAGTGCAAGCAATCTGTTATGAGAGTTTCCAGGCTCACTGCTACCTGCAGTGAAGTAATATTCAGCCCGCATTTTCACAGCAGTGTTGTTTTTCACATTGGGGATGTTTTGTTACTGTGTTCAAAAAGTAATGCAGCATCTAGCTACCACAAGACCCAAATGTGTTCTTTAACACTTTCAGGTGCCATATTTAAATTAAAAAAAAAAAACACTCTCCTGCCGTACGTCACTGTGAAAGGAAACCACCACCACCAGATTACGCAAATGTTTTTTTACATGGCATCCTCACTAGAAGACGCCCTGCGGAATGCAAAATCTCAACTTCTAGCTTATCCCACAGTGCCATAATCGTCTACCCACCTCATCGTGGTGCACCTTGATGGTGAGGTAGCCCGGGTGATGGGTGACCCCATTCTTCGATGACACCGGGGGATGAACACACACATTGTTCTTGCAGAAGACCACCTCCCCATCTGCTGCGGGCGGCTTCAGCTGCTGAGGCATGCCTGAGCTCGCCCGAAAGAGGTCGGACGCACGGCGAAACAGAGTGTGCAACGCAGCCATGGTTGTTCATTTGGCACTTACTGCAGTGCCTGAATTGCAAAAAACGACTTCTTATTGCAAATATAAACATTGTTTGAGGGCAGAAACGAGGATGAACATTGAGGATTCACATAGTGAAAACAGGGCTGAAATAATGTAATGATCCTTTTTTCAATTATATATATATATTTTTTTCACACTTCGTCATGGGTCAGAGAAGCGCTCAGCTTATGTTATGAATGGGATCAGCTAGCCGCAAACCTTGGATGACGAGAAAGGCATAGAATTGAACAAAAGGAATTGATAAATTACACTCATAAAACACATTTGCACCCTTTGGGGCTTATCTTGTTCCGCAACAATAATCGTCATGTGCCTTGCTTGTGTTTCCTTTCTTGAAAACTGTGCGCTCACTACTTTCCTGCCAAGAATAACATGCCACATTGATGATTTGAATGCCGTTGGTGGCCTGGAAGTGTCAAGCACGCAGCGTTAGAGAAAGGAAAGCCACGCAAGACAGGCGACGATTATTTTTGTGGGCTAGACAAGCCCCAAAATGTGCAAACTTTTTTTAAAGTGTATACTGGCCCTGGGCAAAGCTGCTAATTGGGCAAGTTGGCTGATGTTTATAGTGATGGATGCATTGCAGTGAACCACACAGGTTGGCCTGTAGGCTTCCATGCACAGGAAGCACATGAGTACTTCCTGTTGTGCGTGTTTTGCTGCACTGAATTCAGTATGAAATACCAGACTTGCTAATGTACTCTAACATGACAATGCAAAGTGTTGTATTTGATTCTCTAAAATTTCAATGACTGAAAAAAAAACTATAGCGAATGAACAGCAGGCTATCCTTATTCAAAGCAAGACACAAAGCAATAATTTTGAATTCACTCCATAAAGCAAGCCGAAGGCTTGCAAGCAGAAGTACACGCATTGTTTTTCAACAATGAACAAAGGATCAACATAAACTTTTGGCCATCATGCAAGGAGACGTTTTCTTCCATTCTATTCATTTTTTATCACTTTTTGCAACAATTGGCCAACACTGGTCATAGCAAAGGCTTGGCAACAGTTGTGGCAAAGGGCAAAAGGAATGGAAAATAAAAAGAATCACTATGTAATAAGGCCCTTTCCTGCTTTCTTTTTTTTCTTTCTGTGTGCTGTATAACCAGGAGCCAATAGTGATAAGCCAATTATGTCTTTTTGCAACTACAACTGTTTGCTGTGCAGCTTTACAGTCTAATGTCGGAAAGTTAGATTGAGACTAAATAAAGAATATAGGAGGTGCAATGTGATCAGAAACAAAAGGAGTGAGAAAGCATTTCAATGGCCTGACCCGTTTTTTAACCGAGCGACCAAGGAGTCGCAGGTGTGGAACAGCCACTGCAGACTACTAAACGGAATGTGCCAAGGACAAAGCCCATAGTGAATCAAAATATGTGGCAGCTGATCAGTGTACAAAAGCGTGCGTCAAACATGTCCTCGCACTGATGCAGTACATGCAAATGCCACGATATGGCTTTGCCTACATGACTACATTGTGTGACATGGCACCTACAATAAAATTTAAGGCATTACAGAGACAGATGAGATGAGATTTGTTGAGAATAATTACTCCTGTAGCCACGGTGAAGACAGCAAACACATGTCTGCAAGTACTATTATAACCATAACATATTGTGATGGTAAATTGTAAAGAACATCAAGTCTCTTGCCTACAATCACTAGAGGCCACTAACAAAAGATAAGTTCAGTTTGCCTATGCTTCGACTGTTTCCAGGGTGAGGCGGCAATGATGTATGGTGGCCACATGATAGGAGAGGGATAACAACTCAACAGCTGGTGGTAATGAATCGTTTTTGCTTTGAAGCGTTTTTACTTTGGACGTTCATGTTTGCCACACGAACGGCTACACTCTTCTGTTTTCTGCACTATTATTTTCGATCTGGCGAGTACACGACTTAAGTTATTCGATACTATTAAGCCATATGTCCGACGAGATTTCACCGAGGAACTGCTGAGACCAGGCTTGCTTCTGCCAATGTCGACAAGGGGGCAAGATACGCAAATAACAGCTTCGCCACGCGATCGAAGCACGGAACATATGCAGTGCGTCTGACAGGACAATATTGATGTTTATAGATGTTCTCGATGCTGAAGTTAGTATCTCGCCCACGTATATTTCCACCTCAAGACGCGGTGTTCTTAGAACGAGGCGATGTGCTATCAAATACGGCGCTGATGTCCAGACCGAAAGTGGCGTCGGAAAGGTCGCGTTTGAAAACCGCGCAGCGTAAGAAAACGGCGTTCTGTCGCTAACTGCATGCACTTCATATCGGCAATCCCGGCGCGCATCTGGAACATAAGAAAGCAAAATGTCGGGATATTTGTGACAAGTAACCTTGCACCATCGGCGAACGCCAGCTGTGTGCATTCTAGACGAGCGTATCGCCCAACTGCGGATACATCGGCTGCAACAGTTGGTCGCCGGAACTACAACACCTGGTCTGGACGCCTTTCGCGCGATTGGTGCACCATAGAGAGACGACAGAAAATGAAAGGACGTCGAAAGGACTTCATACGATGCCAGAAACACACTCACATCTGCTAGTGAGACGGCGAACATGGGGACCTCCTCCAATTGGGTCGGCGACGTTTAACTCCGTGCTGTTGACAAATCCGTTGCCCGTCATCGCGACTTGGCGAACGAAGCTCGCAGCTCGTCTCTTTCGATCTGATGCCACACAAATGCGAGGAGCTACGCAGACGTTTCTCCCGTGCTTTGAGCGCGGCACTAGCTTACTTTCTTTTCTTCCTTCAACCTATCTCGATCGGTCGTCAACAGATATGGCTGCGAACAACTGCAGTAGCAGACAAGCAGACGCATAGCAGGACCGCATTTATTATTGTTAATGAGAGTTTTTACTCTAAATATCATCATTTTACGCAATAATTTACCCTAAAATAATTAATGTTCTAAAAGTATTTGTGCATTAAATTTTGCGACAAAGTTGTGTTTTAGCTTGAGCAGTTTTTATAGCTGCGGAGTTGCTCTGTAAGCTAGCGGAGCATGTGTTTTGCGGCCTGAGGGTTAGAATCGGTTTCGACGAGTAAAATTTGTTTTGCTTACGACCAGCAAATATGTCTCTTTCACTTGCCCTCGCACATAGGTGTAGGACGGTCCTATCGACGGGAAGACATTGCGTCCGAGCGATTCACAAAAGGTATGCGTCTCGTCGCTAGCAATCACTCAATCGCCCTAGCGCACATGGTTTTCTTGCGCCGACGATGAAGCACGCATTCTACGCATCCGCATTTTCTTTCGCGGAGATGTGGATAATTCATGAGTTTCGTGTCGCCTTTCGATTTCAGATGCACGACGCCTGCCGTATCCACCGTAAAGTACAGCACGGAGGCGCTAGCACAGCCTGCTCCGAGCACAGAGGAAAGGCATTATCCCGAGAAAATCACTCGGATAGTGGACGACATCGCCAAGCTGACGCTCATGGAAGTCGCCGACTTGAACGAACTTCTCAAGGTACGAGGTTCCGGCGGCTCTGTCCGCGCATTCCGTGCCGCTCACGACGAAGCGATCACTTGCGTGAAGCTATTCGATTTTTTTTCCCCTGAAAGGTGATAGCTTGCGTCCCTGCACGGCATTTCAGTGTATGACTTGTGTTGCGGTACGGCTAGAGCCAGGAATGCACTGTGGAACAAGAAAAGGGCTTTTACAAACGCGCTTTTGCAAACGTAGCGTAGTTGCGTACGGGTACAGTGTTAACATTGATGTATTTTTTTGTTTGATCCTTACAGAAAACTCTTAACATTCAAGAAACACCTATGATGGCTGGAGCTTGGGCAGCACCAGCGGCTGCTGCACCACAGGAGGTAACTACGGTCATAGGAACACAGTGGCGCTTTTCAGTGAATGCGTATATAACGATGTGTCGCATGTTATCAACTTATTAACGTGAACGCATTGAATCAAGCTGGAACTTCTTGAAACCTGCAGAAGTATTATGACAGGTCATATAGCATATGCTTTCGCATCCTGACGATTGCGATGTTGCTTGTCACTCACTTTCGTAATCTGACCTTGCAGATGTGGCTATTATGATTGCAAAGATGCGAACTTGTTGAACAGCACTTGGTGTACGCCTTGAAGCGTTGTTAGCCTGCTTGGTTGTCACTGAAGCCATTCATACTATATTCCTGTTTTTACTTCTATATTAGCAAGTTACCATTTACACTCCTTTGTGAAGCTTCCTGTTTGAGGCCTGTTGTGCGTCACATGTGCCTCTGAGATGTGTAGTCACCCAAAATTTTATTTGCAATTACAAGTTATGCTTTTGCACTCATATGGATGCGTGTCTGAAGTCACTTGTTTGTCATGAGTCTAATCGCAAAGAAATTCACTGCCATTCCACTCTGTGAAGGTGGATGACCAGCGAAGCTGTGTATGTGGGCCTCTTAATGGCGTAATACATAAAACGCCATATCCACATAAATGGAAGGTGAGGCACGACTAGTCGCTGCTCCACGATGTTGAGCCTCGGAAGATGATTTGGCACCAAAGGGTATACATACACGTTTATTGCTGTAAAATGTGGCACAACATTTTTCACCAACGAATCCCGGTACATAGAACAGACACGCACCTCACTGCACTGCGAGGGTGCACATTGCTTCACCGTAGCCATGGCGATTGTGCATTGGTCGACATCCCACACTGCAGTAATGGTTGTGAGGGCGCTTGAAAACCACAAGCGGTCACACACAACATAGGGGACACAAAATTGGTTCCCCACAAACTCCCTCTGAAACCTGGCCGTTGCTGCAGTGAAACGTTCCAAGTTGGCGGGATCGGGGCCACATGGACCGTTCGCATTTCTCTCCGCCTTGCGGTGCTGGCAGGCAGCACACTTACGGGATCATCACCAAGGCAGAGCGGAAGGGTAGGAGATACGCAAGCGCTTCGAACGCCGACAAAGAGAAGGCGATGCAAACGTAAACGTGGCTGACACGGGTCAAAGTGTAGTATCTCTTCGTATCAGCTTAATATTTGACTGGTTGTATTTGGACCTAAGATAAACTTATTTTTGCAATTTGGCGGAGTGCTTAAAGCCTGCTTCACTTCCGCCGTGGGTCGGTCTGGTATTGCACTGTCTTTGGGATTGGCCCACGTATGGGGAGAAATTCTCAATCTGCACGGCTCGATAGACGCACACCATTTTTTTCCGGAATCTAGCCATATACAGCTTTGCTGTAAAAGCAAAAGAAAGAGGCATAACGGTGTGCACCTAAATCTCTGAGGCAGCAGATGTCCGCTGAGTGCATGTTTGATTAAGCTACGATATGTGTCGCAACAAACACAAGGCTTGGCCAAGGTGCTTCAGCTTGTGTGCCTTGTTAGTACAAGTTTATCAACACGCATTTAACGTGATGATTGATAAGCAATAATGTGCACGTTAGTGGCATCATTTGGCCAAGGCATACTTGAGCTTGCTTCATAAGTCAGTCCAGTGGCAGTTTTAAGCGACAAACAGTCTGCTTTTCCTTTTTTTTTTCTCTCTTTCTTTTAGTTGTACTGTATTACCCGCTGTTGTAGAGAGCTACTGTCTACCAGAAGGTTTTCTGACGGACAGGTCCGCAGTAACTCTCCGTTTAAGTTAATTCAAATGTTTTTTTCCACTGAGAGCAAACTTGTCTTGCTTATTTTTTTTTTCCTTTTAGAAATGGCCTGCGAGCTGGATTTTTGCACACTGAAACACTATTTTGAGTTGGCAGTTTGCAGTATCAGTTGCCAGTGACTTAGACAGAGCCACCGTGAATGTACATCCATAAAACTGTTGTTGAAACATTTGGGGAGCTTTAGACCTTCATACCAGAAAAACCCACCACGTGAGGCCTGTCATAGTATTTTTTTTTACAGCTCGGATGTTAAATTTATTGTTCCCAAATGTTGCCAGGTAGCTGCATTCTTTCTGGTTGGACTTCCAATCTGCTTAGTATAGAATTCTTGTACTTTTTCATCTCTTGTGTTTCATCAAGTCAAACTTGAATCCCCTCCTATGTAGCACTCACTAGTTCTCTTACTTGTTTCATCTTTTGTTCTTGAACATCCATGCGTTGTTACTGTTGTGTTCTTTTATATCTCGGTTTCAACATTTTCCTATGACATGCAGGAGGACGAAGGTGACAAAATAGCGAAAGTGCAGACGTCATTCACAGTGAAGTTGGTCAAGTTCGACGATGCAAAGAAGATCCAGCTCATCAAGGAGATGAAGAACCTCATGGAGGGCATCAACCTTGTGCAGGTAACTCTACCATTTAGTGTTAGAATTGCCTTGAACATTGCAGATTCTTTTCTGTGGATTACTTCTGTTAAGACAGACTCCTGATAAGTCAAGCAGATTTTGTTGGTTCATACATTCTAAAAAAAGTTTATGCCATTTTGAGCATATCTCATCCCCTAACAATAATCGTCTGTCTTGCTTGTGCTTCCTTTACTGAAAACTCTGCGCTCGCTACTTTCCTGTTTAAAATGCTGTGTCGCATTGATAACGTGCATGCCATTCGTGACCTGGAAGCGCCGAGCACGTAGGATTAAATATATGAAAAGCACGCAAGATAAGACTATTATTGTTTTAGGACAAGAGATGCCTCAAAGGGCATAAACTTTTTTGATAGCGTAGTTCTTTGCAGAAATACTTTGCAGAAATGTGTTGCCATTTGGTGTGCTTATTCAACAATTCATAGCATACCTCAATGTATTACTTCAGCAAAGGCAATATAATGGGTGGATACTAGAGACAGTGATGTTTTTGTTACGTAGACATGCTGCCAAAGGGATCTTGATGAACTGGCTAATGCTAGTAGATGTCATACACTGCTGCTAGATGAAAAGGGGTGCATCCATCTCTAAGGTTTTTTATAAATTGCTTACTGGATTGCCTGTGCCCAGGTTTTTCTATGTATCTTTTGCTTAACATAGAGCATTGTGTTTCCAGGCCAAGAAGTTTGTGGAGAGTGTGCCCCAAGTCGTGAAAGCAGACTTGGCAAAAGACGAGGCCGAGAAGCTAAAAGCAAGTATTGAGATGGCTGGTGGAACGTGCGAGATCATCTGAGGAGATCACGTGACCAGTGGTTCACATGACGCTGTGTAGGAACTGTACAGTTTTTTGAAGGGAGACGTGTCGCAACCTTAAACATTGTCCAGAGACATAAGTGCTATCACTGAAACTGGGCATTTCTTTTTTTCTTCACATACATTTGTTTTGTGCCCCCATCTAAGGTGCCTGTATAGCATAGAAATAAAATAATTCATATGTTTCTTGTTTTGCCTTGTTATGACCCTGAGCTGGGATAAACAAAATGACTGACATGTCCTTCACAAAGAACCTGTAAGTAGCTCAAAATGTTCATCCGTGACTACTTTACCCATCTCTCTCCTTCATTCATTTGGCGAGTAAATGATATTTTGACTTTTCACCGTGACACCTGATAAGGCAAACTGGTTATACCCTTCACAATCTAACTGCTCACAGGTGTGACTGGTAGGTTTCAAACTTGTGACCCTGTTCTTCACGGCCTCTTTTTTAACGATCACTGACATGCATATTATTCATTGCTATAACTACTCCTGACAACTCTTCTGTGTAAGGGCATAGCCAATAAAGCAATTCTTTTCAACCACGCATACAATCTTTAGAGCGCAGCTTTTGGGCGCCTGTTCTTTTGCAAAGCATCGGCGTTGTCCCTTCTAACCGAGCGAGCTAACAGCAAAGGGTAAAAGCCAATCCGGAGCGCAGCGTCAGATGAAAGACTGATAGCGAAGAGAGCGTGACAAGAAAACTAGTGCCGCGCAAGACAGACTTTGCGGCGACGATAGCTACGAGATGTAGCGCGCGTCGTCTGTATAGAAACAAAGCACTGCATAAACGGAGGTCTGTCTGCGGCGGCTGCTGTGAACATAAAACTCTATGGCTGTGAATCGCGTCGCGATTCTCCCGATTAGCTTATGATTCGCGAGGCAGTCGCGCCACACATCGCTCCGTTTGTAACGTGCCGCACGAGACGGATTGTCCGCGCCAACCAATATATTGCAAAATGAAAACACTTAAACAGCTGCGCTCAAATTTCCCATTAGGAAGTATCGTAATCATCGGTGATCTTTTTTTTTTTTTTTTGTGCTTCATGTTTCAATGGTTTTAGCAATCGTTTATAGAGGGCGCCTGTTACCACTATCCTTCACTAATTCTTTGTATACGTGTTCTTGTTTGCTTTCTGTTTAAGACAGGAATATATTTTTAGATTGATTTCATCCCAAGCAGAACTACAACCTGCACATTCCTTTATTTAAAAAAAGGAGTACATCGTACATTAAAACTTTCATCCCCGTGTATTGTGTGGGACTGGCTTCATGCTTTGCGCAGCGCTTGCCTCGCTTCATTAATCCACACGGTGGAAACCGGCGTAAGCAAAAAATGGCCGCCGCCGCCGACCTCAAAATGGAGAGCGCCAAAACCGTGGACGTCCACCTGTTCTCCTGCGACATCAAGCACCGCGGCAAGGCCAAGGCGTCCACCTACTTTCTGCCCCACGTCGAACCCGTCGACGGACAGCCGGGCATCTTCAAGTCGCACCTGCGCGGTCGACCGCTCAAGGGCCGTCACCTGACCCTTCCGGAGGGTTACAGCGGCATCGTCGCGCGGAGTGCGGCCACGGACTCCGGCGAAAGCAGCACGAAGCAACTTTACGTGAGCGGCAGATTCGACAAGATAACCGCCTGGAACTGGAGCATCCCGCTCTACGAGGACAGGTGCCGGCAGATCAACGACTGGATCGTCGTGAACCAGGCGCTGCACGGACAGTGCGACGACGAGTGAAAGGAGGCGCCAAACGAGCGCCGGGTGAATGTGCTGCGCGTGAATATCGCTGCGCGATTGTAGGAAATTGTTTCTCGTTCGAAGATTTGTTCCGTTAAATTCCGCCGACCCGTGTCTACTTGAGGCGGCGATGTTGACATTTGTTCGGTTGTGACGGTTCGACGTCATTAACCACTGTTGTGCGCGCAAGCGCATCATACACGCGTGACATTCGATGTGGTTACTGCAAAGTCCGTTTCATTCCGACCGCGAGTTTGTTGCCGTGTTTGATGCATTAAAATGGCGGCAATAAAGTATACCTTGCAAATCGCGTAGGTGCACATTTCTGCAGTGTTACCGGGTTGTGTGCGTTTTTGCAACTGCTCATCGTCTGTAATACCGCTCTTCTCCACTGACATTTTTGTGTCGATATTCCGCACACTGCATGTATGACACCCAAACCGAAGTACCCAAACTGCAGCCTGATTGCACAACTTGGCACTACAAATTATGTTGCTCATCAGCTCAGTGTTCACCACACGGTTAGCGGGTGTACACACATGGCCTTTCTCTGTTAATCCTTCAAGGCTAGCCATATTTTTCAGCATACTTTCAGCAGGCTTTGCAAGACGTATGCATCCGACTAAGCACTTAAACGACAATAAGTGCTTAACACCTCATGTTGTTTGAGCACTACGGCATTGAAATATGGACAGCATACATCTCCTGTGCCAGTAAAGGAGACAGACTTGCACCATCTTCTGTGGACATGCTTAGGGTTGTAAGCCGTCCATCTACATCATGGACTACATTACATTCTTTAACTTTATGGGGTAGACAGGGCCTCACAATTACATGCAATAACATTCTTGATGCCGAAGGGCAAATTAACATTTTAAAAAAGTTAGGACGGGACATACAACACAGAGAAATAAGAGAGTTAACAGCACATCATGTGCTGCCACAATCTCAAATTTATGGTACACATTATTTTTTCTTTAAAAAAGAAAGAGCCAACAGACTAAAAATTATTCATGCCATAGCACAGTTCAACTTCTTGAGCTAGACTACTCTCAGAGATGACATTATTTAAACAAATTAGAGTACAAATTGATCCAGTACGGTTTATTTTTAATAGCTATGGACAAACTACTGGCAAAAGCTAATCTGAGGCGACTAACAGAGAAATCGAAAGGGCAGCTTGACTTTCATGTTTAAGGTAGTCAAGCATGTGCTCAACAGCCAGACAATGAACTGTTAAATTTTCTTCTGTACATGCTACTCAATGCCATCAATTTACTTTAGCTCCCTTTAAATATCAAATAATTCTTTTAGGTACACCTTCTTTCCTCTAATAGTAATTGAGTAGAATGGTTTTAACACTCGTATAGTCAAACAAAATAAATTAGAGAAATTTCAGGATCTATTGGAACTGTGAAGCATTTTTGATGTGTGTGTGCTTTCTTTTTCCCCTTGTTATTTCTCTTACATTTTTTTTTGTGCCATGGATATCTTCATATAATTTTTTTTTCCTGACAGGTTTGAATTACCTGTCTTGTGTACTTTTATCAATTGTAGTGCTCTACCGCAATCCATACTTGAGTTGGCAATATTCGAAGCAAATAAAATCAAGTGAATCTTTGAATTAGTAATTTTTTGCTAATTAACTTTTAAACTAATTCCCTTATGGAAGACATTGGAATTTACTAGTTGAATTACAGTCATATCCACTTGGAATGAAATCTCAGAATGACACCAGTTTTGAGATAAGTGTTCCCAAATTTGTGATGAAATGCACCGGTGTTTCAGTAATTTTTCAGCTTCAATGCATAGAAAAGCATTACGTTTAAAAGGTGAGTGGAACAACAGTACATTTTTACTGCACGTTTGACACCGCTTATGTCAAAACTGGTGCTAGTTTAAAGATTAGTACCAAGTGGATATGGCTGGTGGATATCGTGGCTTCAATTCGTATATTAAGATATCGTATATACTAGTGTAAGGACCGCATTTTTTTTTCTGCAATCTTAACGAGGCGCGGTTCATACACGGAGGTGGGCCATTGCGGTATAATTTTTCTGTCCCTTGATTTCTTCGTGCAAGAATGAATGGTGTTTTCACAACGCATATATTTGTTCATGCAAGCATGCCACGTAGCTGGTGCCCGTCTTTAGACTTCACTATTGTTATCATAGCAGCCCAAGTTGGGTTCAATAGCATATTCATATACAGGTCATCCTCAGTGCCCTTCATGGAGTTAAATATGACTGTTATGTAAAAACTTTTTGCAATGATATCTGAAGACCGTGCACTCGGATCCAAGACCATGCACAGAAGCTGCGACGCTGTTCTCGAATTCTTTATTTCATCGTTTCTTCAAATTTGGGCTGCCAAGTTGGGGGTGTGGCTCATGTTACATGAGTGCATCCATTAATTGAGTATACATGGTATGTGCACTAAAGCAATTAGTGAAAGTGAAAGTTTGCTAATTAGCCAATTATGCATTTTGATTTCCAGTGTAAATAATGCCCGCATCTTCAATAATACAGCACAATGTGTAGATTTATGCTATATTTCACAGGCAATTTTTAAAAATTACACTAAAAAGGAAAAGAGATAACATAGCATAACAAACTAGCAGCCAAAGCAGGTTGAGCTATTCTCACATCCCATATTTAACGTTCCCACAATCTGCACTACCCTCCAAAGCCTCACACATTAACACAAGACTCCATTTTCGATTATGAAATATTTTCAACAAGAACACATTACCCAAATGCACATTTTGAACACTGTAGCAAATATGCTAACCACATGAACTTGCCCCCGTAAGGTGGGTTGAGCTGACACCTGGCTTCCAACGAAACAAAACAGCTCAACTTGCCGATTTCAAGTAACCACCATCACATGATGCAAGAGGGCAGTAACTGCAGGTTTGTAGAATCAATGGCTGAAAGAGCAGCTAAAGCTCTTGCAACTAGCATGCTCACTTTCAAAAGACAACACAATCGGATCCACTTGTCGAGCCTTCTTTATTCAAAATAAGTTTAAATTTACAAGAGCTTGGCCAGCAGGTAATACACAAATCGCCAAGTGACATCGTGTCCATATTCACTGTACAAAATTCCTTAGTTCATAGAATGTGCAGGTTTAGCTTTTAAATAGTGGAGGTGTACAAGGCAGGGTGGGAATTTTATGGGATGTGGGTTCTGCGAAAAAGTATAATGTCAGCCTAGCTTCCCAGCTTGCAGCCGTTATGACAGTACTGCACCATGTCCGTCACACACACTAGCACATGTACGCATTTGAAATCCAGGCTGCATTCTGAAGCACAGAAAATACTCTTTTTCTCAGATCGCGCATCCCGTAAACTTTTGACCCTTAATGTACCTTTATTGACAGCTCAACAATTACTTGTTTCATATTTACATTTTACTTCCTAGAAATATCCGAAGACTTAAAGTTATAGCCCTTCAGAGTAGCAGAGGAGACTGCCGTGAGATGGTTTCCATTATAGAAGAACCTAGACGAATGACGTCGTCTTCGCGTGAAACCGCTGCATTAGAAGTCAACCACGTCCTCAGACCTTTTGTCCGCGAGTGGCAGTATCGTTGTGGTGGCATGAAAAGCAGCAAAAGAAAGTTAAATGCTACCCGTCTTCATTGCACTGGTAGCGTTTAACATTAAATCCCCAATTTTTTAATTATACTACAACTAGCTTCTGAACTATCGGTGGTGACCAAAAGATAGACTGCGCTTGAAGCCAGGCGACGTGCCGTAACTGAACATTTCAGCGACGCAGCTCGGCGATTTGGGCGACTTGCACATCAGCTCATCATCGTCGTCCTGGAAAAGAGAGAAAAACCAAAATGACCCTTAGCATTAAAAACGAAGGCAGGGTGGAATTGTTGCTGATTTAACTGCAGGCTTTGAGTACTTATTTCTCAAAACTGAAGCTTCCTAGCAAAAGGCTATGCTTTGAGTACTGGCTTGCTTGACTTCTGCAATTGCAACATGCCCCTCATTCATTAAAACTCATTCATTAAAAATTCATTACCAAGGTTTCACTAATTGTATTGAGTAATATCATATAGTGCAATGTGGTACCCACCTCTGCTATAAAGCTTGGAGAATAAAAAGTGATCATTATGGGGTTTTCCGCACCAAAACCGCGATCTGATTATGAGGCACACCGTAGTGAGAGACTCCAGAATAATTTCCATCACCTGGGGTTCTTTAACGTGCACCTAAATCTAAGTACACCGGTGTTTTCGCACTTCGCCCCCATCGAAATGCAGCCGCCATGACATGTGATCCAGTGACCTCATGCTTAGCAACCATAGCCACTAAGCAACCACAGCGGGTAATGAATTATGGGATACAACAAAGTAAACCTGTTTCTTGTCAATCTCAGTGTGTAATGGATAGATGCTAACAATGAATATTGGATATAACGAAGGTATTATCATCTCTGATGTGACTTTGTTATACCGAGGTGCAACTATTTAATTATCTGATAAACATGCAACATATTAAAGGATATTAATTTTGGGTTCTTTTGTGTGTGACAATGTTGCAATGTGATTATGACGCATGCCATAGTGGGGCATTCCAGATTAATTTTGACCAGCTGGGATTGTTTAAAGTGCACGGTACACTGGCATTTTTACATTTTGACCCCATTGAAATGGCCGCCACAATCAAGATTTCATCGCGCGCCATCGGGCTTAACAGCACAACGGCGAAATCAGCACAACACCACAGGGAGCGCATACATATTGCCGCCCTGCAACATCTTTTGTCAAAACTGAGAATGCGCTCGAACGAGTCAGATGCCCTTCAATGAATATGTTATTGCAGAACAGATTTGAAAAAGGAGCAAGGAATAACAGAGATGCATAGAGTGCGATGTGTGCCATCCCCATTGCTCCTCTCAGCACAGCATATTTTGTTAGCTGGGGTGGACACCGATAGCAACACCCTGTCCAACTGATCCTTTCTTACTGTTTCTTCTTTCCGCGGTGCAGTTACGCTGACCCTTCTAGGCTGCCATCTGACCAAGCTGCCGAAAATTCACAAAGGAGCAGCGAGAGGGCAGGTCAGATGCGTTGAGGAAGCTTTAGCTTTGGGGAAAACCCCGATTTTCCTGTTCAAATACACGTAAAATGCAGAAATGTTTTCAAGAGACAACTGCAGAACTAGACTGACTTGAACGAAATTTGTTGCACATGAGAGAGAGAGAGAGTTAAGCTCGAGTGACTTAAGAAAGCGGAATTTTAATTTAAGGCCTAGGGATTTTTGTTTTGCAGAATGCTTTACTTTTTAGACAATTTGAAAGAAATGTGCAGTTACAATGTATTTTTACCTACTGATTTCAAGAATGCAATTATTTTTTGCCTGTGATAAAAGCATTTTATGATATCAAGGTGGGCAATCTTTGTGACTAAGTTTGACAACCTATAATCTCACTTCGAGATGGCCTAAAACAACAATTTATAGCTTACAACATACTATCAGCGTTCAGAATCAATTCCGTGTGCTGTACTTTACCATGCGAGTTGCTGATAATTAGCTAATTAGGCCCTAAACAGAGAACATCTCATTTTGGATATCACAAAAAATATTTGTCACAGGAAAAAAAAATATAATTGCACATCTGAAATCATCAGGTAAAAATGCATTAAATGCGCAAATTTCATTCAAATTGGTTAACAAAATAAAAAGTAATTTTAAATGCCTCATCGTCACGTCTACTGTATACGTATTTAGATTGGAGGCCCAGAACGAAAGCTTCCCCTTGAAGGAGCACAGACACAAAATTTCGAAGATGATATAACTTGTGAGGTCAATTTCTGTAAACACATGCACAACATCTACAAAATATCAACAGCGAGTCTAGCTGGAAACGTACTTAAAAACAATTTCAATGTACATATGTGTGGACGTCAACGCGGGGTGTGTGGTAAACATTTGAGGCCGAAACAACAATAACGACATTAAGTCATGAGTTCTTGTTGCAATTCTGCCTACCATGCACCGAGCAGATAGTGCTGCTTGCACTTTTGCTCCTCCTGGGACCGGCACTACGGTGCTGTGCCGCTATGGAGTCTGCGTTGCCGGTCTCCCTCAGCAGTCACTCGTCGCAGAACGCTGTCCGTGTCATGCTCGTGCATTTTTCACTTAAAAAGCGCAGAAAAAAAATAATTTGCGCTTACCTCTGCCCTGTTCTTACTGAAATTTTGCAGAAAGATCGCATCTTATTGTTCGCATGATTCAATATAACACCTGCTATGCTTACTTCTGCGGTACAGGCGAACCTCGATATATCGAACAGCATGGTGATCGTGAAATAGCTCGATATAGACAGAATTCAATATATACAATCACTTAAAAAACACATCAAATACTTCTGGAAATCAATCAATGAACCAAGGGAGTGATCGGGGATTGTTGCTGGGAGCGCGCATTCAGTTGTACCGAGCGCAATTGGCCTAGGCCACGCCGACTTCGTCCGCCTTTAGCTGCTCAAATTCCTCTTTGCTAGGAGATTCGAGGGGCGTACGTGTGGGAGCTTCCGCTTGAGAGTAATTGATGATCAGAAACAATAGTCCAATGTTAGCATCTGTGAGCCATCATGCGGGTCTGTGACACCACATGAGACCACAGGTGGGGTATAACAGAGGTGGCCTTGAAAGCCGAATGAGAAAGTGGGCTATTTTTGACGCAAGATTGTGGGCCTTCTGCTACAAGCAGCAAAATAATACAGTTGACTACCGTTAAATTGACCCCTTTCAAGACATCCTGTAGAACAGATGGTGCAGCAAAGACAGTGCCTTCAATTTATGCACCTGAATGGATGAAGCCGCAAGAAGTTTTTTGGAGTGTTCACCCTCGCTGGAAACACCATGCAAAACGTTGTTTTCAGAATCGGAGATGGTAACATAGTGACATGTTCTTGCACATGATGTCAAAATTTGGAATTACTTTGTCCCGCTTGGATCTATGAGCACAGATTCGGTGTGCCACGAAGTCGCAACAACAGGCTGGAAGAGACTAATCCGACAGCTATAATTTTGCGTGTCATTGTTCACTGTGTGAGCCTAAGCACAAAAGAGCAGCCCGCAATTTTAGTACCGAGACTATCTGAAAGGTTGACAGAATGCAAACCTCAGGTTCGTCGTCCAAGTCTGCGTCGGCATCGTCGTCAGACTTCTCGAACTTCCTGTAGAGGGAATCAATCCATTTGCTGGTGCTGTAGCACGGAAGAAAAGGGGGCAGAAAAATAAGAGGAGGCAGCTGATCAGAAGACAACGTAAAGGGAGCAAGGCAAATGTCACAGTTCATCATCTAGCAAACAGAAATATGTTCAGCTGCTCTTAAAAGAAATCCTTAAGGCTAATCTACATGGAGCGAAAAAGCAATGAACTTTCAGCTTCTGCCACTTGACGTCTAAAAACTAGCTGTTCGCTGCTGATCTACTCTCTCCAGATACACAGTCGCCGCCCAGCGAACGCCGCCACTGGAAGCGGTCGGCGGCATTCACCAGCTCTTGCTTGCATGAATTGTGGAGTGACGAACATGCAGCAGCGCTCTGCACTAAATTTTTTCGCTGCGCAATATTCGTAGCAAAAGCTCGCTCCGTGGAGGTTGCCCTTTAGCCAACAAAGAACAGAAAACTGGGCGAATTTGTATGAATGCACAGTTGGTCTAATGGTGCAAGTAAGACGAAAATGGAGACAAGAGCGTGACCAGCCAAGCGCTTGCCCAATCGTCCCCTTGCTTCTGTTTTTGTTTTGCTTACACTGCCAGGTCAACCATTGAAGTATCAGCCTTAGTGCAAAACACTGCTGAAAGTGTGGGCAAACTTGTGGCCAGAACGACAAGCGACAATCAAGTCGCAATGACAGTGGCGAGTGCCATCATCGGTTGCCAAAATCTAGACTCGTGGGTCGAGTCTGCTTCCTATTTACTGCAATGTTTCACCTTTGCACCTTCCAGATTAATCGCTGGTGTTTGCTTATATTCGAGGATATGCAAGACTATTTGCTATGCACCACTCAATCTCATAAAACATGCCTAGTTCGCTATAGAAGAACAACACGATACATTTCAGATACTATTAAACACATCTTTTGCAAACCGACAAGTTCATAACAGTGATAATCTGAAAAAAAAAATAAGAAATGAGTAACACAAGAGCATATGCAGAATGTTGAAAGCAGCTTAAAAGGCAACTCTGGCGATTTTTCGATGTCCACTGATCTTAATAGAATTCTGAATATATATTCTCCTTTGCACTCTGATTAACTGTGCCACACTATATGGCTGTAAGTCGTTTAGTTTTCCTGAATATGAATTCTAAAGATTGGTTGCATTCCCCACTCACGACTTTCTACTGGCCACTCTGTGTTAGTGACGTCAGAGACTACACCGTCAGTGTCGTTGAAATTGCCACTTAAATCGCCACTGTCTAGTTCGGAAACTTTGTAAAAGCTCCCTATGCCGTTAGGAGACATCATCAGCTTCGCTTCCTTGGCGTTAGCGCCATGTGTACTGCGTCTTTAGCACGGGTTCCACGTGTTTACATAATGGTAGTGCAGGATCTGACGTCACCGACTCATCGTGACGTCACACCGAAGCAGCTACCCATTTCAGTTTTTGCATCTCGTTTATTGGTTATTTAAAATTATTGATGAATTTCTAAGCAAACTGAACCACCCTGCCGGCGACAAGACTGTCAATGCCATTTGAAAATGACAATATCCTAGTATCGTTAAGTAAACGCCGGAGTTGCCCTTTAACGAGCTGCTTCATTCCCCCGAAAGACAATATTCGTGCACTACTTCTGATGACAGCAGAACCTAGTTAATATGTTCTTAGCTGTTGCCTTGGCTGCTACGTTGCACTTTGACAGTTCTCCATGGTGCCTTCGTTGCTTCTGCAAAGTCAATCTCGTACAATGTGACTCTCTCTCTCTTTTTTGTTTAACGTTTTGTAGTTTCACGAACGGCGAATCAACAAGGTCCAGAGCGTCATTGACGCACGGCAGCAGAAAGTCTCCGCACTCACCGCTTCAGCACATAGGGGTCGAACGGGAAGAACGCGTCGAGGACTGTGTCTCCGTACGGTGTGTTGTCCCCGCCGGCCGTGGGCAGGGCGAGCCGCTGGTTGCGCTCGATGACACTGTAGCAGTAGACAAGCTGGTAGTGGCGTGCTATCGAGGCAAACTGCTTGACCACGGCGGGCAGGCAGGCCTTCAGAGGGTTCAGCGGGCACATCACGAGGGCCTCCAGGTTCAGGTCGCGCAGGTACTGCAGGCCTGCACATAGTACAGTGAACTTGCATGATGAACCCAAAAGGGATTTCAAAAGTCTGTAGTGGTATCGACGGTTCCAGTTAAGCAACCAGAAGCAGAGTGAAACAAGTAAAAAGTCAACGAACAGTCCTGAAAGTGTGCAGATTACCAGACCATTTCATCTTACAGTGAAACCCCAGTATTAATTCAGAATCTTTTAATTTGAACTGATCAGTTAATCCCAGCAGAGTCACATGTATTCAAATAAGGAAAAACTTCCACAATTTCGAACTTCTACAAACACGCAGCAGTTATATAAAATTTCGCTCTTTCAGTAAAACTGAACCGAAGGCCAAAGTTCGATGCATTGCTGGTCACCATAAAATTGTGTACCGGGGATATTCAGCCTTGCAGCTTTGTGTGATACGTTACCCCACACTGCACGCATTGCCACAGAACCGGGGTAATGTGCCACACAAACACCATTTTACCGCCATCGCATGCCGAATTTCAGCAGATAAGCAAATTAATGATGCAGTAAGGAATTAGGCTTTTTAAGGTGTTTCACACCGCCAACAGCTGACCAGTGCTAAATGGTCTGGCATTATCCGATTGGCACATAGTTCACAGGGCACACTCATGCGATTACCCTTCTTTTGCATTCCAAGATCAAATAAGCTACACTGGCTCAGTTATCTGCAATTTTGGAGACCAAATTCCAAAAAAGTACGGTAAGCCACTAGGTCTCGTTGATATGGTACAGTCACTGACCGATCATTTGGACTCGGTCCCACTCCACCTGTACGACCACGTGCCAATTTGGCGACTAAGTAACCCGATTTGAGCAGATAAGCTATATTTCAATGCATTGCTCACTCCTCCTTGAAATAGAACATTACGGTATGCCTAGTCGATACAGTCGCGACCGATTCCACCCAAATCACAGTACAAGCCAATCCAAGCCACCAAGTGGTGGAGGTCTGAACTGCGCGAGTTCTGCGCATGCAGGCTTGTTGCTTTACTTGTTAAATTGCAACACAGCAACTTCTTTGACTGCCACAACAAATTTTTTGTTTGTTGCAATCAACAAGCAGCTTCAAACAGTGCATACTCCACACTCGCTGTCTCCGACGAAGACGGTAGCAGTTTTTAAGTGAAAGAACAGTTTAACAATGACTTTTGCAAAGAAACCAGCAATATAAGGCTGGTGATGGAGAGAGAGAGTCAACTTTTATTGATGCAGCAATCACGGGGACAGACGCAGCCTCCCTTCACCCAGAAGGCAGCCGAGATCCCCTAGGTCTCAGCGGCTGCCTCGGCTAGCTGGACGGCCCAGACCTAGCTTCGCTGGTCTGAGCTCGGCAGCATGGTCGCCCACTGCTGCCGGTTTTTAATTTTGCGGCCCTCAAAAGTTGCCGCCTTCAAGCATGCCCATGCAGTATGTAGCACATCCGCCCTACCCTTAAGTAATTTACATTGATCGCTATATTGCCCTGGACAGAACTTGCTACAGGCCACCGGGTTAGGATACATGTTTGTTTGCAGAAGGTGCCAGGCCACTGCCTGTTTCTTGAGGATGGAGATTAAGAGCATAGAAGACCATACCTATGGCTGCCTGTAGTAACAGCCATAACCATGGTAAAAACATAAGACTGACCAGGTCGCATGCGAGCATATCTGCATGCATGCAGCAATGTGTTGGCAAGCTTTTCTGGCTGCTTGAGAAATAAGGACTTATTTTCTGGCGAATTCAATATTTCTGGCTCCATTTATTTGGACCCGTAGACGGCGCTCACCAATTCTGAATGATCAGACAATCACTGTATTGCGCGCTGTACTGTGCATATTATCGAGTGCAATATTAAAAGGGGGCTTTCTTTTGCTCGAACTCCACTTGATTAGAATAATTTTCCATTCCCCTTAGAGTTTGAATCAACAATGTTCCACTGTATTACGCGTTGTAAAATGTGAATGTGCAAGCAGACGACGATGCAGACACACAGACAACAAGCAAAAGTCCATTTGCGCTTTGCCTGCGCCCCTATTTGTGTCGTGATCTGTTTGCAAATTCAAGACTTACATTGTCGAGTTTACCTGCAGACTATATTCCCTTCGCCCTCTAGATACTGCCTACTGTAACGTGAAACAAGTAGGCTGACAAACCTATTACAGATCAACAGCACCGTCAAGCTTCATGCACGGCACGTATCCTGTGTACACACTCGATTTGTGGAGTTTAACATACCAAAAGAACACTGGAAAAATGAGAGACGACCACAGTCGAGAGCTCCAGATTAATTTTTTACCAGCTGGGGTTCTTTAATCTGCAGCATAATCTAAGTGCACGAGCGTTTCTACCTTACACCATCAGAATGCTGCCCCAGCACGGCTGGAAATCGAACCCGTGAACTTGTGCTCGGCAGCAGCACACAACATCTACTCGGCCGCCACTCTAGAGACAAGGGAGCACACAGAGTGGCACGCAGACCCCACCTTTCTCGCCGTCTGCAATGCCTTTGTGGTGGAAAGCAAACACATAGAACACCGTCTGGCAGACGGCATAGAAGGTTCCGTGCCGCTGGACGTCGTGCTGGGGTTGACAGAATCCGCCGTCGTTCAGCGAGGCCATGTAGCCGTGCGCCCACTTGGACATGAGGGACAGGGAGTCGCACACCGTGCTGCGATACAGAAAAAAGCAAAAATAGAAAAAGTCATTTCATGTTTGGAGCACAGCTGCAAATATATAAAGCCATGTGCTTTGTCAAACCGGTGCAGTTGAACACATAACAGTGCCCAACTGTCATATCTGACACGAAAACACCTTCGGCACACGCAATATTTTTTATGAGCATATGTAGTAAAATCTTGTTAAACAAACACACATGACCAAAAAAAAAGCAATAGCTTGTGCTATATTTGTTGAACTCTGGTACCAGCACATTGGTACCGCCATATCAATTTACAATGCTTTGAGCTCTACATAATTCGTGGTGAGCAATCGCAAAACGTTGGCAGTTTCGTGCAAATGGTGACACATCGACAGTGGAAGCAAGGTTTCATATTACACTTGACCTCCTAGGACGGCGCTGTACCTACCGTAATATCCTGAGAGATGCCCCACCCCCGAAAGATAACTAACCCTCCTCTGTTATTGGAATGATTTTCTAGTTTTTCAAAATCACCGATAGGTGACCACAACGGCACATTGAAAGTTAGCTCCACCTCATACTTTCACTCGATTTTTTCTGAACTTTAGGTGGGCTATCTCTCTGGATCTTACGGTATATGTGGCTGCAACATGGCTTGAAGCAGCACACAAGGCAACTTCTGCTGTGCACAAGGAACAGCGCCCTGGCATCTGAGAATGTTAGCGTCATGAGCACCACCAGTGGCATTGCATGCGCTGCCCATCAACGCTGCACAAGATGAGATTGGACAAGAAACAGTCGGCATTAGTCAGCACTCAGTGAAATATTAGTTTTGTAAAGTGCACTGGCGCCGGTACCAGTGAAATTGCATCGCTTAGAGATTTTTTGCATTTTCTGATGGTTTAGGATAAAAGGCATGCAATGCGAACAGGATGTTTTGTGGCTGTTCTTTGCCTTCTAGAATTGCCGAAATTCTGTCAAATAAATCAGTCGGGACCATAAAACCTGGTCAGAGCAACTATGGTGTTTAACATTTTATGGCATCTACCTAGCTAATTGAAGAATGCATATGGACCACCACACCAATACGAATGGCAAAAATTGGCCAGGAGTGTCCATATAATTGTTATCGCAAAAAAAAAGTATATTTTTGTAAGATTCTTGTAACTGATCTGCACATATTTAAAATGTAAAATTTCGTAGAGACGACTGAATGCTACCTACACTACCCAAGACTAGGCCTTTTACAAAGTCCAAACTATCAATGCAGTTGGCCTTTAGGGTGCCCGAGGTGGAGACGGGCATGCATTTTTCTGTGTAACTTGTATTATGTATATTGATATGCTAAATTTGTTTCACGTTATGATGATGCCAGTCTTTGTTTCTCCAGATTCATAGAAGGGTCCTCTAAATGTAAATACACATTCACTTCTCCATAATAGAGCTCCATTAAAATATTTTTTAAAAACGCTGAATAGAGAAAACACCGTCAAGCAAAGGAAAAACAGCAATGGCTTCCCCACCTGAGAGGCACATATTTCGCTCGGGCCAGAAAGCTTCCGATGTAGTATGCCGACGCTTGCCGCACGATGCACGATGTGGCAGGGTTCTGGACTTTCTTCCAGAGGTAGTCCAGGAATGCAACTGCCAGGGCCGCCTGCGGAGTTGCCAGTAAGAAGAAACCGACTCAGCCACAAGCTATACGTACACAACTACAACAGAACGTCTTTGATCTAAATCTCACAATCGCACATGCAACACATCCAGACTGTCCGATATGGCCAGTAATTTCAGAAGCTTGCCCTCATAATCATTGAGTCCACCACAAGAAAATGGTCTATCTCAGTTGTCTCAATTTAACGACACCTACACACATAAGAACAGAAAATGCACAGAGGTGTGGCGGCGACCTCAGCAAAGAGCATGGCCACTGACAGGTGCATGCATGACCCATCGCCACCTAGACCCGTCTTCACCTGTTGGCTTGACAGTGGTGTGGCATAGTAAGCAGCTCCATCGGAAGCACAGTGCACCATTTTACAGGCAACAATCAAAACCCACGGCCATTCTTTGCCGCCTCCTTGAGCAGGACCGGTGGCAGCGAATAGCTTGCAGAAATGAAAGCGAGCCAGCAGTTTCCGCGCTGGGAATGGACTTGGGTGTCCTGCAGGCTGAAAGCTACTTTCACAACATCTGCCTGGTTGACTCACTGCTGATGTATGAAGATTGGCCGTTTAAATGGCACATTGTAACAGACATGCAACCGAGCATGTTCGCACATGGTTTGCAGTACAAGTTCGCTGGTGGCAGCACGGCCCATATATAGGCTGCTTTGCTTCAGGGCTGCGTCCACATCTACCTTAGCCTGAATAAAAAGATGTAACAAGCCTTTCTATGCACGCGAGGCACACTGGAGTCTCTGGGCCGGGCAATGCGAGGTTTTGGGGTTAGTGCTGCAATCAGTTTATCAAAGAACATTCAGCAGCACGAGTGACTTCACATTCGTCTACGAAAAAACAAAAAATAAGGAAAGTTCTGTGCGTTCGTCGGGGCCTTGGAAAAACAAACTGGTAAATTCTTGCTTTTCACTACCTTGGAGTGTTTGAGGCTCTAATAAAATGATAATGAGGCATGCTGTAGTGGGAGACTCCGGATTAATTTTGACCACTTGGAGTTCACCCAGTGCAAGGAGCATGCATATCTTTGCATTTCACCCCATCCAAATGCGGCTGCCCCGGCCGAGCTTTGATCTCACGCCCTTCAGCTTAGCAGCGCAATGCCAAAGCCATTACACCACCACGGCGGGTGCTGCCCAAGACATGTGGAGCTTTCAGATAACTTCAGATAGGCATACCTTATATTTCGAATTTACCAATATATCAAACTATTTTGTGATCCCCTTTGACTCCGATAGATTTGGGATCAACTGTACTACCTAATAATCGTGCGTTATCTGACATCACAAGCTCATACTCATGTGACAGCAGAAGCATGATAACAAAGGCACATACATAATTAAACATGCGCAGCAATACAATCCTAGCTACTCACTGATATGAGCATATAATCTTAGTATTCTTCGCTTAACAAATAACAATAAAGTGTATAAAGTACTGCTCACAGGCCGGAAGCTGCACAGGTAGAAGAGGAGGAACTGTACGTGACAGCACTTGTGCGTCGGCAGGACTATCTTGTCGAAGATGGCCAGGAAGTCCTTAAAGAGCACTTTAGTCTTCTCCCAGTCCAGCTTGGACAGGTCGTCATCTGCAAGGAGAACATTGCATTCGCCCGACAATAAGGCAACACAATACAGCAAATGACCACAATGAAGGGAATGAGACAGATGTGAAATACTGCATGTGACAAACACTTATGCAGGCCCTTAAACCAGCATTGACATAAATATTTCAGGCCCTACTTTTACTGACTTTTACTGCTTTTTTAGGTACAGTTACACCTCGACACTCTAACGAAGTTGGTAAAATCGGCCCTTTACTTCATTATATCAAAACTATCGTGTGGAGTGCCTTTCAAAGCAATGCTTTCCCGTAGCGTTGTTCCGTCAGCCTTGCCTGCATTCTCCGAAGTGCAAGAACAAGTGCAGGTCGAAGACGGGGCAGTGAGTGCGGCATTTCGTATTCATGAAGGAAAAGCTACAAACGTGCGAACATGTACAGCGATGACATACAGTTGCCGTCGTAGTAGTACGTAACAACGCCGGCAGCGCGAGCCCTCAGCAGCAGGTCACGTTCATCAGTGCTTAAATCGCTGAAGTCGAGCCTAGCATCGCGAGCCAATGTGTCATTGTCAGGGTCATGCATTGCAACGAGCATCGAAGTTGACGTCATAAAATAAAGAACCAGCTTATCGTCTCGCGCTTTCCCTTCCGCTAGCCACCATAGTTCCGCTTTCGCGCTGCTGTTGGCTGTCTTGGCTCTGTTTCTGGCTGCACGTTTGCGTTTTGTGCAGAAAAGCTGTAGCGCCGTCTGCGGACGCCGTTTTACTCACCAACGGCGCAACGTCACTATGAGACCATGACATCACCACTCCTTGATCGGAGGGCGGGTGATTTGAACTGCACTAGAGGTACGTGGACGCTTCAGAACACATTTTCTCTTAAAACAAGTCTCTTCTTCGCATGAAACAAGCGTTTCGAGGTTTCTGGGATGGTATTTCAACAGTCCACATTGACTTAATATTAACCTTTAGTGTCCCTTTAACGCGTCTCCGAAACTGCAGGAAGACAGCCCACGTGAAGCTACCGCCATCTCGGCTTGCTCGGTGGCATTGCAATCCCACCGCAGATCCACTCCATCACAGGGCGCACAGGCCACGTACCCCACTGACAGCCATGCAGCAGCCGAGCTAGAAGAGAAGAGGCCCACTCACCTGCCTCCCTCTACTCCCCTTAGCGTACGCTTGACCAACTATCCGCACTGCTGTTTTTATAATAAATCACGTACCTTTGGCGTTGCAGCGTTGTTGGAAATGCAGGTAGAACTGGTTGAGAACCTGGTCCAGAATGTCGGCAAGGGGATGCTGCATGCGTTCCAAGTCGGTGCCGTTGTCTTTTTCCTGCAACAAATGCAAGCAAATGCAAGAGGCTCCACTAAGAACAACAGATCCCTCCTACAGCAAGAGCTTCGTGCTCGCAAGCAATGACTCACAGGCATCCCCTATACTTGTAGAATCTTATGCTAAGCAAATGAAGCCACTTGTATTGAACACAATATTTAATCGAAAAAGCTATCACTATGTCAGCAATTTGTTATATATCTGTACTTCCTCTACTGTAAATCGCATCTGGTCCTTCTAACTCAGTGAGTGTTATTACAGGCAGACTAACTACATGTGTAAGTCGGTTCAACTTTACATGCACGTGGAAAAGAAAAAAAGGACACACTGGCATGCCTTTGAAATTTTAGCATTACATGTGTTTTGTTCCTTTGAGGAGACAACTGCTAACCCACTCTTTTTGTGTGTGCTGTTTATAGACGTCTTGTAGCAACAAGAACAAAATAGCTGCGAGGCCATAACATGCCACACCAGAGTGCCAGATAAAGGGACCCAGAAAGAAAAAAGTTTGTATATTTGCATTGCAGCAAGATGTATATAACTGACCATACCATTTCAAAGATGTCGCCTCCTTCCATGGCATCGTCCTCGTCTTCGAGTTCAGCTTCACTTATTTCATCCTTGGGGCAGTGCAGCTAAAATGCACATTAAAACACATTTGCAAGAAATTTAAGCTTGCATACTCATGAATAAAAATGATGCTCGCGTTCTCACAGACAAGGAAAAATAACATGCAAAAGAAATACATGCACATGCTAGGCTTTCGTTGAGGAAGCACATGAACTTTAAAGGAGTCATAGCCATCCATCTATTCTCAATTTATCAAAGTAAATGAGAGCAGAGTGGCTAGGTAATATGGTTAAACACACAAAACAATATTTTCATGCTTGAAATTAAGCACTGCACTTTAGAACTGTCCCACAGCAAGGTGGAAAAATTTGCATTCAGTGTGGTAGAGAAGCTATATCAGGAATATTTTTTATCATCATCATCAGCCTATTTTATGTCTGCTGCAGGACGAAGGCCTCTCCCTGTGATCTCCAATTACCCCTGCCCTGCGCCAACCGATTCCAACTTGCAAATGCGAATTTCATCCCCCCACCTAGTCTTCTCCTTTCTCGACTGCGTTTCCCTACTTTTGGCACCTGTTCTGTAACCGTAACGGTCCCCCGTTATCTAACCTACGCATTACATGACCTGCCCAGCTCCATTTTTTTCATATGTGGCCGTGTAACTGTAAAGCGGTCTGGCAATGCTTACAGGAAACGAAATGAAGTGTGTTTTGCATGGCCAGTGTGCGCAGTATATGCGCAGCTTCTTTTTATTTTGTTGTTTCGCACGTACGTGTCTCGCGTAGTTAGCATGAGAGTTTTTCTTAAGGAAGTGAAATGATTGCGGACACAATGCAACGATAGTGCCCTTGCTAAAGCATGCAAAGTAAGGAGAGTCTGGCACAACATGGTTTTGGAGCAGACGACACAGCAGTGGGGACTCCCGTATTTCTTGACGTCACACAAGCCATGTCAAAATGGTGGTCGCTGTTGGGCTTAGAGGCAGTAAATTGAAACTCAAATGTGTGTGTGTGTAACCTCTTCTACTCACAGTTACAATGATTAATTGGGAATGGTTGGACGACCATGTCGTGGCCCCTTTAAGGAAAATGATGCGAGCTGCTGCAGGTTCATGAGCTACGTAGTATTTCACTTTGGCAAACAAGGAGGCTGGAGACTCGCTGCACATGCCTTTGTACTGGCCATACAAGTGGACGGCACACATGTTACACATGACAACGATGTGTGCAGTGCGGGTCCAGTCCTTTTGTTTTCCGACACACAGTGTGTAAACATGAACGGAGTCAGTGTATTGCTCAATAAAAAATAACTAGTATTACTGCCACTTGCTTTGAATCACGGTGCTCAAAAGCGAAAAAAAAAAGTAACAGGTTAGACTACTTTCACTCAGAAAAAGACAACTCACGTCAATCTGCAACGCCTTGTGCGTGAGCAGCTGCAGCAGCTCCAGCCTATGGTCTGGGATGTAGGAGGACAGGCGGAGAAGATGACCCACGAGGGATGCCTGCTGGGTGCCCTCTCGTTTCATGTAAGGAAACACCTCGGCGAGAATCTCGATCAGCCGTGTGGGAGCCCTGCGCATAATTAAAGCCAGATTGGTTGATTTATTGTTTTTTGTGTTTAATGTGCCAAAGCTACACTGAGTTTACAGGAGGCGCTGTAATTGAAGGCTTTGGTTTGAAGGCCAACTGCAATAAAATTTCACTTTGGCTAAATTGGTCGTAAATCATACCGCTCAAGACTGATGCAGTCTTGGCAAAACCGCAGGGCTGGTTATTGTGTAATTTTTTTATTTGCAGCATTGAGGCAGATGACGCATGCACCCGGTGGTAAGCCGCTATGACATAAATCCCAGCATGTCATCCCCAAATTTATTCAACGCTTCGCAGGCAGTCGCCCAATCTTAGAGGTCACGCCAAGGACTTGCATGTGTCACTTTCAAGGAGTGGCAATGACTTTCTTCTTCTTTTTTTTTTTCAGTTTCAGTATAAGAACGGCTATCTTTGCGAGCTATTCACGACACTTCAACTAATATTTCAACTGTAATATTTTGCACAGACTCATAGGTACACTATCATAAACTAGGCATTTTAAATAGTCCAAAATTTCATTGTGGTTGGCCTTTGACTGCTTGAGTTTCTTTAACGTGCACTCAATGTTGTACTGGCAGACAACTTTCCGTGGCAAAAAGCTACAGGAGCAAAGCTCTTGCCCATGTGTTACTGCACCAAGTGGTCCAGCAACACTTGACAGTGCTTTCAGTTTCTTAAAGGAAGTAGCTTCCACAAGTGATGGTTTTGCATTTGCCCAGACACGAAGAGAAAAGCAGAAAAAGAAGTCAGAATTAACACTCATTCCTGCGTTTTGACTTATTTAGCTGTTGTAGATAAGGCACTTATGTTTTCTCTTTCGCAGCTTAAAGTAATACCGATGAAAATGTGGGCTTTTTTTTTTTTTTCGGAAGCGAATTAACTTGCGAGCAATATGCCTCCACTGCCTTCCCTTCAGTGCCATAGAAAATTGTCCTCGAGTTAAGCGCAGGAGCGTTTCTGCATAACCATCGAGCCCCAAAAGTGGGTCAACTGAAGGTGCTAACACGCAAGTGGGAAAAAGTTTTTTAATTTCTTGATGATTCACACACAAGTATAATCTATGATGTGGTTTTGCGTACTGACAATGAAAGGCGTTCGAGCTTTCTGGGTTGCATCATCTTATTTTCTTTCCATGTGTATGTGCAAGCGTAAGCACTTTCTCTCCTTAAATTCAGTTGCAAGCTAGCACATGTGTCGTCTGTCCCTAGTGTCAATATGTTTCGTGCTGGCCGTAATAGCAATGCAAACACGAACTTCCACTTTGCCCCACAACACTGAGGCATTAAAGAAACACCAAAGGAAAATATTAAGCTAAGATGGATTGATAGATTATTCTCTTAAAAGTCTACCATCGTTTTATGTGTGCCAATACATATACGATTTCGTGGCGCAGAAAATTGCCACCAAAGGTCTCGCTGCTGCCGCTTCTTAATTTCAACCACCCATGCCAAAACAGACAAGTCGATGTAATCTAAACATGACCTCCCTCCATGGTGTTCCCTGTGAATCAGCCAGTGCTTACGTCACATCAGAAGTACCACAATCTAAAATAGGTGGCACCACTCACGATTTTTCTGTTTTCGTCATTTCCTCGGTTACAAAAGCTCTATTCACACTACGAGTTATGAATTTGTTAATACAGAAACCTAATCTTTCAATTAAGCTCGTCTTAATATTTTGCCTTAGTGTCCTGTTAAGCTCACTTCCCACAGTGATACTCAGCAGCTGACTATAACGACAAGAAGACCTGCACAGCGAGGACAGAGCTGCAGATTCATGCGATACTTACGTTGGCATAAGCTTGAAGAGCAGCCGGAACAGTGCGTGAAGCCTCTCCAATTTTTCTTCCAGCTCTGGCGTGTCCTTTGAAGTGGCTTCTGCAAACAGTCAAAAGCTGTGGTTACTAAGGCGAACACACACAGAAGCAGCATGGGTCCAAAGGTGGCCTACCGTATGTTTAAATGAAAAATATAACACAGACCAGAATTTCAAAAAGTTTTCTTATTGCACATAATCCAGCACAACAATATGAACGGTGCAAAAGTCATGTCACAAACCTGGAGACATGAAGGTGCCTAGGAGAGCTACGACAATGTTCCTCAGGATCACGGGGTGGATGAAGACCATGTCGCAGGCCAGCTGTGAAAATACGTCTATGACGTGAACATTCCTCCTGAGCAGGTTGATTTTCTGGGGGGAAAAAAAGGAGCAGCAAGCAGTGCAGAGCTGTTGAATATAGCGCAGACTGTCAAAACAGAGCAGCCAACTACCTTTCACCGTCTGCCACTAGGGTTGCTTCCACTGGCAAATTTAGTTATTTCTTCATTGTTCTGGCTTCTGGTTCAACCTCCACATCGGCGCACCACTTGCCAGTTCTACGGCTCTCCCTAAACTGGCACATTATGAAGCTGCGTCATATAACTTAATCCATTAAACTTGCTGTAACTTCTTAAACACCAAATATGTTGTCATCATATTTCTACGCATTCTTTGGTTGTTTTTCATAAGTGACTATGTGGATACAAACAAACTATTTGGAACAAAAGCAACATGATAACTTTCGCAGTGTGGTCAGTGTTTCTAATCCTTTCAATAAAGCTTAATCATGCAAAGTTAGCACTTTTGCATACAGCACTTCTCACAAAAAGCATAATGGCCTCCTGCCCCATCTCAGTGTCAGTTTCCTTATATATTTCGTTTAGTCATGGTACCCTTAAAGACTCTCATTTGAGGCTATTTACATAAGGGGAGGGGGGTTGCAATAGAAAACGGTAAGATGAAGTACAGAATAAAAGTACACTAACAGAGTTGAGCTAGTAAGAAACAGTTATTTGTAAAAAATAAGTGGGTGACGCACAGAACACAATTGTATGATAAAGAATATACAAGATCACACAGTCTATGGTATTAAAGTATTTATAAGCAACTCACAAAAAATTAACTGCTTGACAAAGGTGGAAAGCCTATCTGCAGCACCTTTAATTTTCAAAATCTCAAGACTTCATCATGTGTGCTTTGAAAATGGTGGCGTCCCTCAGTATTGTGTGCTACTATAGCACTTCTTCGGTACACGGGCCTGCACAAGTACAACTGTAATGACTGCAGCATGCGTGCTTGTATTTTCTCCTTGTCTTTTATCTCTAATCACATTATTACACGCGGAGTGCTGAAAGAACGAAGGGGCGACAAAGAAAGCAATACACTTCTGTCATTACGCAGACTACAAGGGTGTCAGCAGAAATGACATGTCAACACTTACCAGGACGCAATCCAGCACTTCGTCGTTGTGCCTTTCAATCAGTGGCGCAGAGTTCTTGATGCGTTTCAGCAACCTCACCAGCGCTTCATCCTAAAGAACCCCACGTGCACCCAAACAGCAACATAAATGTTAACTTTTTCAGATGCTGATAAGAACCAACCAATCTGCACCAATCATGCTCACCAAACATGACCAGGCTGATCTGTACAATGCTAATTAAGTGCACCACATCATTTCCAGCACCAGGACTGAACCGAATGGTAGTTCCACAACTCACATCAGTTTGCCCGCGATGACAGTTCTGGGCCAGATCGATTGAATGTTTGCAGCAATAGGGCCGTTCCTTTCTTTCTTTTTTTTTTTTTCTAGGCTATTTATAAGCATTTTCAGTTTAACAATGATTCAAAGTGAATCACGACAGCGCGCACAAGCGCCTTGCTTAGAAGTAGCAAGCAGCGAATCTGAGGTGCGCTAGACCATCCACAACAACGTCAACCGAAAGCCAAGCTTCTGTACCCAGTACCGGCAGACGTGAATGGGTCCACACTATAATTACTGCAACCCGCCGCGGTTGCTCAGTGGCTATGGTGTTAGGCTGCTGAGCACGAGGTCGCGGGATCGAATCCCGGCCACAGCGGCCGCATTTCGATGGGGGCGAAATGCGAAAACACCCGTGTACTTAGATTTAGGTGCACGTTAAAGAACCCCAGGTGGTCGAAATTTCCGGAGTCCTCCACTACGGCGTGCCTCATAATCAGAAAGTGGTTTTGGCACGTAAAACCCCATAATTTAATTTTTATAATTACTGTCTGTACAAGGAGTTTATTTGAAATTTGCTTTTAAGAAAGAATACATGTATTCATGCCGGGACATTCAACTCCGTATAGCAATGAATAAATCGATCATAAGCCGGCTGCAGACTGGCGCCGGACTGCAGGTCCGTTGCTCAACTGTTGTGGACTCCCTCCCTCCCCACCGCCCTCTCCAAATAACAGCACTTGCGCAACGTGTTGCAACCCAGCGGCGCGCTTGTTTCGGCTTGTTTTAACGTCAGTACTACATTGATTACGACCGGAAACAGGCCAATTCAGTAATCCCGAAAAGAAAAAAAAAGAAAGCTGAGAGTCAACGCTCCAGGAATGTAAGAAAAAAACGTGCAGGAATAGCTATCTAGCGCGGCCAGGTCTTGTCCGGGCAAGGCCCGAAGCACAACTCACGTCGGTGTCGGCAGACTTGAGGGCACTGATCAGCTGCCTGTAGTTGCTGTCCATGACGTTCGACTTGTTGGCTTCCGCGAAAGCCATCTGGACGTCAATCTCGTCGGCAGAAGGCAGCTTGAATCCCACGCGGTTCTCGACGACGACGGTGGATGTCGACGGACCACGTTTCTTCAGTATCGACGTGGTTGACATGGTGACGAAAGCTGGGAGACAGCTCAGGTCCGCGCGAAACCCAGAGGGTTGTCAACAGGCACACAAACTGCCGTCAGCAGTCCAAAGTCTTTCAGGTGTTACCGTACTGTTCGTATGGTTTAGAATGGCGCAAGTATACGTTCGAACCACGCAAAAACACGACGTCGCGCCGTGACATTATATGCTGGCGCAGAACAAATCAACCATGCGGCAACGCAACCTACATAAAAAGACCGGCTTCAAATGACTGGGGATTGTTCTGGCTTCGACTTACACGCAGTTTACAGGCTTTGCAAACAAGTAACAGCCGTTTCAGACTCCAAGCAAACACTAATCGTTCAACATGCACATTATAAGTGATAAATTGCAGAATACTTCATCTCACATTTATTAGGAGAATTATTTGAAAGCGAATCACTATACTACCACGCACACTGTAGAGTACTTGGCGCGCGCTTCAAAACGAAACTGTTTTGTTGAAAAATGGCGGAGGCCGCTTCCGTAATTAGAGTGAAGTTGGATTTACGGTGCGCGATTCCACACCGCGACGCTCACAATTTGGTGTGGATCGTCGTCGATAGAGCGCAGACAGCGACGATCAAACAGTTATCAAAGTTGATACGAACCAAGTACGGCGTTCCAAAGAAAAGTGAGCTCTACCTCGACGATGCGTGGCTGCCACCTGACGAGCCCCTACAGATCTTGAGAGACAAAGATACCGTGAGGTATAAAACAAAAACTGCGAAAAACAGTTTGTTCACGCGAATGATCTAGCTTTATCTATGCTCAAGGCACTGTGCTGCATTGAAAATCACAAACAAATGGCAGGCTTTTCTGCGATCGTTGCCTTTTGAGTGGTCTTTTTGTCAAGCTTTTCAGTGACCGGTGCTGTTTAACTAAACGCGTCGGTGGCGCTCTTCGTCTTATTATTTGTTTTTTCGCCGCTGCATGCGTAAAGGAATCTGTCGATGTAAGCTTGTGGACTGAGACATAACTCCATTCCGGTTCGAAAATTAAAAAAAAAATTAATCGATATTGCACTTCACGAGAAAGAGAACGAAAGACTTCGAGGCCACACCACACCAGGCATTTGGGGAAACTCGGTTGTCATCGCGGCAAGAAAACGAACGGTGGTTGGCCAGAGTTGAGTTCATTTTGTTTCCCACGTACATGGAGTTCCACATAAGTGGTTGGGACGAGGAAAAAAGCTGCATTAGAAACAGCTTGACCAGCCCTACGTCCCCAGTTCACTATGACAGTAAAAGAAAAATACATATCAACGTCAGTGTCAAATGGCGCATGACATACACAGAAAACCATTTTACAGAAACTGAACTTAACTAAGAACATATTTAACACTGCATACTTAAAACAGAAGTGTTAGAGAGTGCGCAGACATTTTCATAAGAAATATTCAAATTATTTGATGGCTTTGGCAAGTAATAAGCTGCAATTTTGAAAGCCATAGTTCGTCCACGGCCGTGGCACGTACCATTGTTCTGAGTCTCTGTTTAGGCGCGAAGAAGGATTTACTTGCAAGCTAGCTACACTGCATATATAACCGGGACATTTTGTGGTATCAGTTCTAAAGGAAAGAAATAAAGTGTATTCATATAGCATGTTTAGTTTAATTACATTATATTAAACGAATAGTTCTGAACTGTGTACATCAAATGGTAGGTTTGCAACAGAACACAAGGCCTTTTTATGTCGGATTAGAAGATTATTTATGGATTGCTTTGCTCTGTTACCGCAAATTAAGTTACAATAGCACAGATCTGATGAGAAGGGCGCCTTAAATGTTGAAAGCTTTTGAGGAACTGGCAATACACGCTGACATTTTCTGAGTACACCCAAGACCTTGCAAAGTTTGTTCCATGGAAACAGCACACGATAACTTCATCTCGCTAACTTAATAGGCTCATTGCAGTGCTGATTTGTGCACGTGCGGAGACTGCACCCTTAACTTGCGCGAACTCTGCATGCGTGACATTTTTTGTTTCCTTTTATTTTTATTCATTGTTATATCTCAACTGGGGTGGCCGCAAACAAAACCACTGGATAATGTCGTTGATGTGGTTTCCTTAAATTTGCTAGGGTCAGTAAAGTGTGTACAGTGTCAGAGGGCAGACCGTTCCAGGACCTTGCTGTTTGGACGAAGAAAAATAGTTAGGTGTCGATTTTGCGGTAAATGCGAGAGAAATGCGTTAGCATGACATCGCACCTCTGTGAGGTCCCAGATCTATGATTTAAACCACGTTCGCCGCATTGCAAATTGTCGTTCAGGAGCTCACTCGACAAGTGCCCTGCCTCTTCGAGGAGTCAAGTGTAAATGATGGTGGTAGACCACCATCACTTGCGCTGTATACATAGGCTTTGTGGTAACTGATGTATTGAAAAAAGCCTCTGGCAAGAATATTTGAAGTGGTGCTAGATGTGGGGTAAAAATTTGGGCTACCCCAGCTCTTGCTTGTGTAGCACAATATTCTGAGCAATGAGAGTAGCGCCAGTAAGTGCACCGACGTTCCACATTGTCCAACAATAAATCTGTACATAAAACCTGTAAGAATAACTGCGTCATACCTTAGCGTGAATCCGTGTGAACTGCTGTTTGTATTTCGGCATAGCTTGTGAACGGTGAAGTTCATAAGCATAGCAAATCAGTTCGGCGAAAGCCTGCGAAGTGGAGGAAAATATTTGAAAGTGAAAATTGTTGTCCACTGGACAACACGAAGCTACAAAGGAAACTTACGCGGGTTTCTCATAAAGAAATTCTCACAGTTAAAGCAAAATTCATCGTTGTCCGGGGAAATGTGGGACCAACACTTTTTCAGGGCAGTCGCTCTATCATCTGAACTAACCACAGAGCTAGCAGGTCGCATCACAAGGGCGATGCAACCCTTTATAGCTTCATGCTACGGTAACGTGCATGACAATTTTCCCTTTCGTAAACATAAACATGGCACAACATTAAGGTTCTGACCACCTGTACAGTGCATAAACATAAGTATCGCAAGAGATTACTCCTTGCATTTGATAAAAAAACACAATTGTACACATTGCATTTAGACATTTAACATTAGAATGACCGCTTCATGAAGGCTTCGCTTCACTTAGATTCCAACATGTGCATTGTATCTGCATAATTTTTATTCCTTCTTTTTTCACAATACTACATTCTTGCTGTCGAATTTTACATAACATGGGTACAAGCTCAAGTGTTGGGCAGTAACACCAGCTGACGCACGTGGGTGGTGTTTGTTCCATAAGGTAGCTTCTTCATCTCCTGCCTTCTTTTTTTTTCTTTGTTAGAGTTGTCACTCCTGCCCAGCAGTCATCAAACTCAAGTTCCCGCCCCAATGATGACCCGGGTCCAACAACAGCAACAGATAAACCTGTGGAGGAGAAGAAGAAGAAGAAGAGAAAGCGGGAACCCTCGGAAAGCACCGATGCACCCGAGGTTGAAGCTGCCCACGTTTCAAGCGCTCCCGGGAACGACGACTCCACTTCGACGTCGTCAACGCTGAAACAGGGTGGAAAGCCTTGCTTTCCAGCTGCGCAGCTGCAGGGCTCGCCCACATTCCAGTACGAGCCAATCTGTTCAACCCCACAGGATCTGAGCGTAGGGAGCGCACCGGGATGGCCCGTGCCCACTCCAGATCCCAGCCCGGCGGGATCTGGAAGTCCTGCCAAGAAGAAGCGGAGGCCAAGGCGCAAGAAGAAGAAGCCAGATGAAGGAGCACAAGTTGCCGCATCGCCAAGCTTGCCACCACCAGATATGATCTGCGCTTTTCCAAGGCAAGCTCATACAAATTCGTCAAGCGGAAAGCACCTTCGTTTCGATGGCAGCATGTCGGAGGAAGAGGGAGTAGCTCCTCAGCAGATTGCCCTGTCCATGGTTGTTGAAGAACAGCATTGCGCTGTTAGCGCGGCTGCACCGACAAAGAGCGCCGAGCCGGAGAGTCAGCCTTCGCTCACAAATGGTCAAACGTTGTGGGCACCAATTGCAGCGAGCTGCTATGGTGCCGTCCCACCCCCTGCAGAAGCTTCCACGCCGAAAGCCACAATTCAAAAGGTAGTGAAACAAGATCTGCTCCCAGTAGACTTCTTTGATGTTTTGGATGAGACGTATCAACTAGGGACGCACACATATTTGAAATTTCGAGTATGAATAGATTATTCTGTGCTATTTAACCAGTATTTGATTCAAGAATTCACTATTTGAAGTTGTCGGATATTCATTCCTTTTGATTATGTTGTTATGTTGTCACGGTTTAGTGATGAAGACGACAATGTGGCAGTGACTGAATGCTCAAGCTACGTGGAAGCCTATGTTTTTGTGCTGTGTAGCTTAACGAGCACCAACTAGCTACTGCCGATTAGATACTCCTCGTAACATCTTTTTGGCGCAGGTGTGGAGTATCAATCCCTGTACCTCTCGTAAAACCTCGTCATTAAGTACTCCTCGTAACAATGTAATGCATGCCTGCCAACATTTCTTATTTTGTCGCAAAATACTGAAATTCTTTTCACTTGGTTTTGACAGTCACATTGACATTAATTACTTCTACAATTTTTGTTTTATTTATGTCTGGTTTAGAGAAAATTGGATTTACAATGACAAATGCAGATGCTGATCAGCTTTAGAGAGTCCAATTTTTCAAACCCCCCTTGGAGCAGCGACACCAACTTGCAGAATCAATGTATAGCAGCAACAAATGTTTCTGTGCCGTTATGTGTAGAACTTCATAAACATTTTGATTTGTATGCGCCGCAGACCATTCTTGGTGTGACTGTAGCAGAGTCACAATGTCCCTACTGTACAAAGACAGCAAATATTTAATAAACAATGAAGATGTTGAGTACCTAATCAAACAGTGTTTAGTACATCTCGCCGTGTTTTAGTGACAGGGTTTGTGCAGCTCCCTGAAATCCTTGAAAACCTGTGAATTTGTAAAAATGGATTCAAGGGGCCTTAAAACTCCTTGGAAATAAATGTGCTCCTTGAATTTCCCGAGAACTGGGGTTGTGGGCGACTTTTGAACATTCACAGTAACAAACTCTGCATAGGGACCGTGCCGTGGACACTGCCTATCGGGAAATGATCCTTTTCTTTCGAGAGCATAGCTTAATGACTGCACTGTGGTCTGTCTGCAGCCACTAACGAGAGCCTTGTTTAAATCACCACTACCATTGTGGAGCTAAACAGAGCCAGGTTAAGTGACCACGTTGTGCCCACATTGTGTCGTTTTTGCTAGTTGCGCAGCCATCGTGGCCCCATTATGGAGCTGTAGGCTCTAGAAATGCCTGGCGAAAAGTAAGTTTGAGCCATTTGGCTTTAACATGACGAGTAGCTTCGGCTGAAGTCGAGCACTACCTGCCGTCATGCCAGAAAGCGGTTGACATCATTAAGCCAACCTATAAGAGTGACCTGAAGAGCCTGAAGCATGTGTCTGACTCGGCAGTTGCGTACTTGCAAGAAATTGCATTCAAGACGGGAGATTTCGCTACTTTTGTGTGTATGTGTACAAATAGCATTTGTTTCCCCCTCCTTGAATTCCGTATCAAATGTTCTGCACGACCCCTGTAGTAACCTCCGGCTTCAACTGCAGTACTTTTCATATTCCAAGGTTGGCAGGTCTGGCAATGGGTAAAAATACTTATTGGAGTCTCTAGGAAGACAGAGCAATAGATGTGATGAGGACTGTTCCGAATGTAGCTGCTGCATGACAGCTGCGGTTGTTGCACAGGGATACTAGTTTCTGGACGTGAGTGCAGGCCAGACAACTTCTGCTCAATAATTTCCAGTCATACATTAAGAGTGGCTTGCTTTTAGGCAGCCTCTACAGCAAATTTATTCTGACTTATTTCGCTAGTCTCATGTTTGCATCCCTTTAAGACAACGTGCGGTGCTGTAGTATTACACTTCTCCCTTTCATCAAACACAATACTCTTTGTACATCTACGTGCTGTTCCCTCGTTTTAATAGTACTTGGCATGATGTCCAATATAATTCAAAGCATTTGTTTATCATTTGTAAGCTCCTCAGTTATCCAGACTTTTTAATTGTGAGCAGTATTACATGCATGTGTCGATGTATTATATAAGCCTGCATTGTTTTTTTTCCCCAAACGGACTCTGCAAAATTTATTTTGGTTATGCCTCAGAAATGAGAAAGCATTCTATATTAAATTCAATATTCAGTGGTAGTGTTTCTAGAGTATTTGATGTTCACTTCTATCAGGAAACTTCACTGTTCAAGCACCGCTAGTGTTAACATAGCAGGGTTACAAAATCTGGAGAACACTGATGTAAGAGCGCGACACATGGTACTGTGGTTTTGCTCTGTTGTGTTTTGCGTCTGCATCATACTATTATTTTTTTTCATTCCCCGCTCTCCTTCTTTCTGGCATGTACTAACAACTCACCCTGGCACACGCCTCAGTTGGTTGCAAATGCTTGCAAGATCAAATGAGCTGCAGACGCATGATTTTTTTCCCCGCAGCTGTTTCTATGCTTTGCCACAGTTACACGTCAAAAATTGATGCACAATTTGGCTTGTGTCCCGACTGCATAGAGCTTGTTGTACTGGCATTGCACTCTCGAGTATTTGTGCTTATTTAGTGTTCTATTTAAAGCTTACCTGTCCCGTTTCATGTTCGATTAGTAAAATTATTATTATTATTATTATTATTATTATTATTATTATTCTATGAGCACAGTGCCCTTACATAGACATGAACTCTGTGATCAAATGTACTGTGCATATTGCAGTGGGGAAAATCAAGTATACAAATCTTCCAGTGCTCATAGAAAGGTCATTCAGGAAGTATTCATGATATGTTTGTTCTGATTCACTAGGAATCCTAATCACCTGTGCCTATAAAACTTTGTAACTTTGTCTTTGTAACACGTGCCTCTGCTATCTCCAAAAAGTTGGTGGAGGACCACAAGGCACCGTCAAGTAGTGACTGTACGGACGGCTCATCCAAACAAGTCAAGGACTACTCAAATTACCCAACGCTCAAGGTGCCGCCGAAGGTGGGAGACATCATAGCATTCAAGGTGAGCAAGCAGTGGTTCAAGTTAAATGCTGTGGCATTCCAACTTGAGCTCACTGGTACGACTTAATGATAGAAATACAGTTAAACATTGACATATGACAGTTTCAGTAAAATCATCACTTTACTTCATTATATTGAAATTTGACTACATTGAAATTCAACCTCACAAGCAAAAAAGGACAGTCGTTGCCTTATTTTTACAACATGGTAGAGGTCCGTAAGAAATGTCAGAAGAAATGGCAGAATAATGGAGCAGTCCAAAAAATCAACTTCAATTAAGAAAAGAGAATGTTGTTGAATGCGATACCATTAACTTGAAAGCATCGGTTAGTTCGTCATTCATGTTCAAGGCAGGAAGACCACTGAAGACATGGACACAGATGAAGGCATATGGAAAACGACTTGTGCTTTTTTTTATTATTTATTTCTCATGCCCTTTTTTGCAACATAGTGCTTTTTATGTGTTTTCATCTGGGTTTGTGTCTTGCGAGCTGTTGCTGCCTTAAATTTGAGAGTACATCACAAAAGTTAGTTTAATTCTGTATCAACGAAAATCACTCCACAACAGCCGTTTGGAGCTCAGAAAGCCAGTAAAAAGAAACTCTCATTCAGATATCATTATTTATCATCATTGCTATCAAAATATTATTTGTGATATCAGATATCGCAAATAATGTTTTGTGCCAGCTGAGACCTTGTTGTAAATATGCTGTACTGTATTCAGCTTACTGCCATAGCTTGAGTGTCTAGTCAAAGTGACAAGTTTCTCTTGCCCTTACTCCTAACACAGATACTGGAACTGGATGCCAACTACTGTCCGAATGTGTCCGACTACAAGGTACCAGCCCTTTAATCGTCATTTTCCATTGCAAGAGAACAGATTGCAGTCTGTTCCAAATACCACTACATTGTTTATGCATACATCATTGCGTCTGCGCATTGGGTACTGGTGCAGCGAGAGAGATCTTGTTCCGAGTAGATGTGGCTTGCTAATTATAATAAATTATATTAATAATAATGAATTGCAGTATGTGCCGTAATGCATTTACTTGAAAATCTTATTAATTAAAATTTGTTGATTGCATTTCAATTTCTCATGCAAGCAGCCTGCCTCTGAGTAATTAAGCTCGAAAACTAGAAGCACACTATCTGCTACAGGCAATTTAAATAAATTCTGCATAGTCCAAGTAGACCAAAGGGGCCATGACACCAAATTTGTGAATGCAAGTTATGCATTGCATATTAAACCACATGCTTCCCACAGGAAGCTGGCAAAATTTAAGTGCATTTGGTCCAGTATAAAATTTTTATTTGAATTTTTTATTTATCACAGTTTAACTGTACAGCAATCAGGCAACACTAACTGGTGACGAAATCAAATCGTCACCAGTGGAGGCCAATCTCGAACACCATGCTTTTTGTGTAACTTCAAGCACCTGAGGCAATTGCAGGCGCAGGAAATACGTCATGGTAATTGTGCATGGTTTCATTTCCGCATATGCGTCTCGGCAATCGGCCGCAGATATGGTTACTGCAGGCATTTGCCGCTTTTGTGCTTCTTTTATCGCTTTTGTAAAAGAATCAACACCTTTGCTTTGTCACTGCAAGCCAGAGCATGCGGAGCAAGATGTCCATGTGGTTCCAGACTCTTTCGGAGAGGACGACACAGCGCGTCCCTTTGTTTGAAAAGTGCATGATTGTGGTAAAATAAGAGGACCAGAGAGCTCAAGAGATTGGTGAAGCATTCCTAATATGTGCAACAGGGATTCTGTGAGTTAGCTCCCCATTTATTGCTTTATCAGATAATGAGATGGATTATCTGTCAGTGTCAAACAAGTGTTAAGCTAGTCTCACCATGTGCTCTTGTCGTGGTTATGTGAGCAATGATAATGCAAATTTATCTTCTTCTTTTTTTAACCCTTTCACCTAGGACTATATATTGCTGTGCGAGCCCTGAAAGAAACTGAACGGTCATTGTTAATGCTCTTTCCTGTCATCTTGTTGCGCAGAATAAGGTTTCTTTTTCTTGGTGAAAGAGTGATTGAAATGTAGAATGGAGGTGGTGCTTTATTCTCAGTTTTTGTTTCCAGGAAGGAAAGGTTCTACAACACAACCCTGTGAGCGATTTTGTGCGCATTGAACTGAGACAAGCCGAGGCCAAGAAGAGTAAGCATGCCAACCTCTTTCGTAATGCAGTTATAGTCAGCCTTAGAGGTGCGGGTCATTCATATTTGTTGCCATGTTCGACGACGCACACACATACACTCTAGCACCACATTTCTCCCTGGTATTTTTGGGATGAAACTCCGTGCTTAGAAAGAATCCAGTTTGGTGCTTTTAAAGAGAAAATGTCTTAGATTAAAAATAGAAAGTCCTGGTCCAACGATGAAGGTGGGCCCATCCCATTTCTGGGGCAGTTGTACCGCCATCTGGGATAACCAGGCGATGTAGCGTTGAACCTCAATGTAACAAACACGGATGTAACAAATTACCAGATATTACTGGTAATTATAATATAAAGAACATACGCTTATAACTTGGGCTGTTTGAAAGTATTTTCATGTCGTGTGTGTCTTTGTTAGAACGAGGCTCAACTTGACAGTAATAGATGTCAATGCTAGTCTGAATTAATTAAGAACAGGCTTGAAACAAATTAACCAGACAAGTTTTACATAACTCTACAAGGTAAAAAAAGAGTTGTTGATTAATGTGTCCTTACAACTACAACGTCAAGCAGCATTTCCGAATCCTGTTCTGCTTGTATAACCGCCACAACATATGTTAGTCGCAATTTTACCAAACCAATTTTTTGTAAGACAATGTAAGTAAGTGTCAGTCTTTCAGGGGGTACTTTCTTGGTTTCGCATTGCTGTATTTATGTGGCTCTAGCCTAAGGACTTAATATGTGAAACATTCCTTTTTTTTTTTTTGACCAGCTTATGGTGGCAAGTTCGAACTTGAGGCGCCCGAAGAAGGAATGCCTCCGATGGAAAAAGTGGTAAGTCTTCATGCGAACACAGCCATGCAAGTAGACCTTTATTGATAAGCTCGCAGTTAATGTGGTTTCTCTGTGCAAGTCCTCACTGTAGAGAACATTAAATATACCTCATTAGAAGCTAAGAGTTTTGACAATACCTTTGTCTGTCTTAATAGATTAGATAAGGGATGGACATTGCCTCCTGCCAAAGCTTGCTTATTGCTTATTGTTATTGCAAGGGGCAATGACCCCCACGGAGGGGACAACGAATTGATGGATGGTTGCTAAGCACTAAATGACAAACTACAAGCAGATCTCGCAGGTTGTCATGTAAGCTTTTGCTGCTAAACTGAAAAACGAAACTTGAATTCTTCATTTTGTCTCTGCATTGCTTCAAAAACATTTGTTGTCATTTCATTTGTGATAACTTGCAATACTACTTTTTTTTAGCAATTGGAGAACAGTAACAATTAAGACCTATAACAGTCAGCTATTCTGATATGTTTGATTAGCTTCAAATATTTTGGAATGCTGAATAGTTGATGTGTAATGTCGTTTACCCCTAGTTTAAAGACTTTGCAAACTTCAACACAAAAAATGACAGGTTGAGAATGGCATGTTAATAATCACTTAAAAGCTCTTGAGCAATGAGTGTGTGCAACTTAAATATTTTATTATCCAGTTAACTATCACTAATTGTCATTACTGAATATTTGTTTCAGGTTTCATTACTGTGGACTGAGCTCCTTGAGCCTGTTGTGCTGCCATCATGAAGTACAAGACTCTCTTAACACATTAATAAAGCAGTTCACAAGATGTCGCTTGCCTTTTTATTACTATTATTGTTGTTGTTGTTATTATACAGTGGAATATCTTTCTAGAAAGAAATGTCTACTGTAAGCTTACTTCACTAGCTACTTTCCCATTTGTATTGCTAGTAATCATGTCCAAACACAATTTCTCAATTCTATTTTAAAGTAGAACTATCTTGCACTGTATTTTAGTTATAATCAGACATTATGTTGTCTCTGAAATAACTGCCGTCTGCGCCGGCGGCAATCTGGCCGCATGGCGAAGCCATCCCAACAGAATGGCTCTTCCATTGTGTTTGAGTAGTGCCCGGGAATTTCCAAATCTTGTGAGGATTCAAAAACCAAATCTCCAAAACGTTCCCGCACCTGAAGTAATCTTTCGGTGTCTTCAAGCAACGTTCCGCTCGCGAGATCTCCAAACAGCTTGGCACTCGGCTAATCTTGATGCTTCTTGTTCGTCAGCGGCTAAATTTAATGTACACTGTTCAGTTTATTTAATTCCAGGCAGCTACACCCGGTGTTAACTTGTGGAATCGCGAAAAAGCGCGAGTAGCGGTAGTGTTGCTGAAGTCGCGTGGCGCTTAGTTTTTTTTTCTTTACTGGGTGTACGTAGGGCCAATGCCTTTGGTAGAGCAGACTTTCTCGCGCTGGGTCAGTCAAGCCGGATTATATACCTTTCTCGCACCTTACGGCGCTCTACCACAGAACACCTATGCTCTACCTTCAAAATAGCATCAATGATTTTCCTAGGGGTGCAGTAGCGGCCGTAGTAGAGACCGGGCCTGCTCCCATGGAGCAGTATCTTAATTCGCTCGCGCCAGGCTTTTCGTGTGCTGCTCTCCGTGACGTTTCAAAAGCATTCTTTAATGGCCCCCTCTGAGTTGAACAAACGTCCTTGTGCAAAAGCACGTGCAAGAATCGGTAGGCGGGAGTCTCGGAGCTAGCGAAACGCGAGCAAAGCAGACGTAAGTAGTACCTTAAATAATCTCAGGTGCCAGGAGACCTCCGTTTGCCGTTTACGTGTGCCCTCCTGGAGCAGTACTTGTAAAAAATCCAATCTATCGCCGTGACAAGAAAAACACTTAGGCAACTAAAAAAAGCGCCCCGCGACTTCTACAGCATCAATCGAAACCTTGCCATGCCTTCGTTTGCTGCCGTGTGGTCCACATCAAAGGCGGGCAATCATGTAAGCTGATTATTTTGTTTAAAAAAAAGGGGGGGGAGGGGAATCTGTACTGAGATGTTAATGTCCCTGACTATGGCTTTGCTGCGTTTTTTATTCACTTCAAGTTCTGCACGCGAATTCACCTTAAATACTTCGCACCAACAATGACTATAATTTACCGCACGTAATTAAGCTACACGGACGTTGCAGTTATATGTCATGCAAGTAATGTCCACCTTTTATATAATCCAGCGGAAGAAGCCGAATCACGTGTATCTCACAGGCGATCCAAAACAAAAACTATTCAACAAAGAAAAATGCGCCAAGATATAATGCAAGCTCGGCTCAGTTGCATTGTATTTTGTCGAAATAGAGTTTTGATAAAGCTGTCGGTGCGTTAAATTAGCTTGGAACTTGAGGAAATGTCCAGGAGGGCGCGAAATATTGAATCGTGCGCTTGTCTGGGCATGCGCTTCAAACCGAAACTATTGAAACATGGCGGACAGCGGCCCAGTTGTGAGAGTGAAGTTGGACTTGTGCAGCGCGATTCCGCATCGCGGCCCACAAAATTTGGTGTGGATTGTCATCGACAAAGCGGTGACGACAACGATCAGTCAGTTCGCGAAGTTAATACGAACCAAGTACGGCGTTGCCAAGAGAAGCGAGCTCTACCTCGACGACGCGTTGTTGCCGCCCGACGAGCCCATACGGATCTTGAGGGACAAGGACACCGTGAGGTAAAAAAAGAAAAAAAACTCTCAGAGCAGTCCGTTCACGCACTTGCTGATTGATAACCGCACTGAAAACCGCTAAGAACACGCCGTAGGGTTTTTACCGATAGTTGCCCTCGTCTGTTGAGTTAGATCGCAACTAGTGCATACTGTAGTTCGCGCGCTTTTTCAGCAGAGTGCTTAAACAAAAAGAAAAGGAAAAGCTACGCATTTGTCAGTATTAGCGTGCTTAACTCTCTTAATTGCTGTTTGAGCAGAAGTATAAAAACAGAAAAAATAATTGTACAGCAACCTTTTACGTCTTTTTGCGCGCGCCTATGGTTGAATCTCGACGATCGTTTCTGCCTGAAAGCAAACGGCGCATTATTATTATTGTTTTTTTTGTTTGCGCACTCATGATTCTAGCCACCCTACTCATGAAGGGGGATTATCCAAGGTTTGCCGTGAAAATACAAAATGGCTACGTCCCGCTTATTTGATCGACAGTCGCATTTCAGCGATGGTTCGTACACGTGCTCACAATTCACACCATGTATGCACTATGCACTGCATCCTTAGACCGCACAAAAAGTTAGTTTTCATCTCATGACTTTTGCTTTCTTTAAATTTCGCAGTAAAATAAATGTACTGTGCTCTACCATAGTGCATATGAATGGGTAAAAGTGCCAACTACAATCACGGAGTACAGTAGCGTAGCCAGGGGCGGGGGACAACGAGCACGTGACCGCTTCCCCCAAGATTTCTTAGTATGCCGAGTGCCTAGTCCCCACCGCCCCGCGAAGAAAGAAATATCTGGGTATGCCGCAGGTACTAGCAAGTGCATGTGTTTGTTTCAGATTATCGATTCTTGAACATTTGTCTTGTTTTTACTCTTTTATCAGAATTGTCACAGCTGCTCAACAGCCATCAAATTCCGGTTCCCGTCCTGACGATGATCCAGAATCGTCGCCAGCAATAGCTAAACTCATCAAGAAGGAGATTAAGCAGGAACGCTCAGAAATAGGTGAAACCATTAAGGAGGAGGTGAAGCGAGAACGTCCAGAAATAGGTGAACACATTAAGCAAGAGGCCAAGCGAAAACGCCCAGATATAAATGAACCCATCAAGAAGGAAGTGGAGCGGGAACGCCCAAAAACAGGTGAACCCATTAAAACAGATCTCGAGGTGAAGCAGCAACCCCCAGAGAGCCATGATACACCTGTAGTTGAAGCTGATAATGTTTCAGGCACAGCTTCGCACGACCACCCCAATTCCTTTGAGTCAACGACTAAGCAGGGTGTGACACCATGTTTTGCAGCTGACCAAGTGAAAAGTACACCCGCATTCCACAGTGCACCAGCCAGTTTAACCCTGCAGAATCAGAGCCCAGTGAGCACACCAGGATGGTCCGTGATCACGCCAGATCCACTGCTGGTGGAATTGCAGAGCTCTGCCCAGAGAAAGCGCAGGCCACGACACAAGAAGAAGAAGCCAGCTGAATACTGCATGCAAGTCGCCGAGTCAACGAGCTCGCCACAACTGCCTCTGGGCTGCATGCCCTCGTATCTTGCTCAAGCAGACTTGTCAACTGGAAAGCGGCGTTGTTTTGATGGTGACGCACCAGGCGAAGCCAAAGAAGTAGCTCTGCAGGAGAATGCTGTACCCACACCTGCTAAACCACCACCTTGCATTGTTCATTTGGCAGTGTCAACCAAGAACACAGAGAAAGGATGTCAGCCCCCAGTCGAGAATGGCCAGGATTCACAGGTACCTGTTGCAGCCAGCTGCCATAGCGCGATCCATCCCCCTCCAGAAGCTGTCACATCGAAAGCCAAGATTCAAAAGGTAGTGAAAAAAATAAGTGCTATGGTTAAATCCCGATTTACCGAAGATGATTGGGCCCAAGATTTTTTTAGTTAAATCAGGAACTTTGTTGAAAACACGTGAGACACGTGAAATTAAAAACACCAGCTGAAATACCCATGCAAACGATATACTTGTTCAAAAAATAAAATTGTCATCTTTGCTTGTGTTTGCACTTATTGTAGATGGGGCAAAGCATATTACAGTTCCTTCATGGTAATGTCAAACCTTCACAGGTTATTCATATCTGTCACCTGAACTGAAACATGGCATACCCACATTTTATCCCTATTTTCCCCTAAAACTTCAACCTTTAAAGAGGAGACAAAAATACCGAAAGCACACATTTATTTTTTTATTTTTTTGTCAGAATGCTCAAAGTACACTAATAATAAGAACATCCAATAAAAGAATAAATAATTTTTGTGGAAACCTTTTCAGCAGTTGCCTGTTGGCAACACCAGGCAGAACACCAAAAGTGAGCTTCACCTCAAGCCACCTATGGCTTCCTGTGGAGCTTGTACAGACAGCCCTCATCGAATGTGAAACAGGTGTACATTGCATTTGGTCTAAATTAATTGAGACGTGACAGCAGCCTGCAGTATTGCATTGGTCTTCTTGTTCTGACTGTGCTTTAAAACAGAGCTAGTAGTGTGCGAAACTTAATCCTCTGTTCCTGCTCTAATCCAACAAAATACACTTGCTGCCTATCTTTCGGTGTTGGCTGAAGCTGAAAACTTCTGCAAAATCAAAACTCGGCAACAGAACAAACATTTTTGTTACGTGTTAGCAACACTTTTCCATAAAAGTTAATTAAAACAGGCAAAAGGTTGAGTTCATTTCGTTGTGTCGAAGTTTTCAATGCATTAGGCTGTATGGATATGGCGGATAATTGACTAGTTTGTTATATTGAAAATTTTGTAAGATCAGGTTTGGTTAAATCTACGATTGACTGTATCAGTTGTCTACTTTATTATTTTGGATGATTAACCCATTAACTGCCTAAAACGAGGCAACTCATCATCACAACAAGCGTTCCACTGATGCTGATGAAAGTTAACTCGTGAACTTTCATGATTTTTTCACATGTGTATATTATGTGTAGTTTCTTGTAATTTTGGCAAATAAATAATACACTATGACTTTTGCAATTTCGTTTTTCAACATCACTAAAAATGCAATAAACATTCCCAACATTTTTTCAGAATAAATTAGTGGAAACCGTGCAGGTCCAAAAAAAAAAAATTCCCCACATTTAAAATTTTTTCAAAATTGTAATGGCAGTTAAGGGGTTAACATAACAAACATGGAAAGTATGGAAGGAAGAAGGGAGAGAGACACCGTAGTGTTGTGGCTTCACTTTTACCATCTGTGTTTCTATTCCAGACATGTACAGCCAGTAACAATGCAAAAAGGAACCTCTAATTCATATTCATGACAACAAAATTTACTTGTTTATGCTGAAAAGCAGAACACACACAGGGGTAGGTTCTTCTTCATTAGGACTAGCTACTCCCTAATACTGATTGGGTGATTCTCTTTATACAGATAGATCCTGTTCAATCTAACTCTCCCAGACATGCAGTTTAGCGACTTTTAGTATTAGGTGCTCTGGTTTCGAAATAGAAACGAAACTAAATATGTGACTTTTCACAGTTCCTTTTGTAACTTTGATGAATTCAAGATTCACATATGGTTTGGCGTGTGCTTTAAAGCTGTGTAGAACTGCTGCACTGGTTCCCTAGGGGAGCCAGTGCTGGTCAGGAGGCACTACAGCCATCTGAATGTGCAACTAAACTATGCCGACACCATCCTGCAGGGAAGCTACGAAAATGACAAAACACTTTAAATGATAACAGACGCATCCTTGAATCAAAGTGTGCCAATGCCCGAAGCGTGCAGCCAGGCTCTGTCCATAGCCGTGCACAGTCGGAGGAGCACTCGCGCTCCCATGTTCTAGCACATCTGTGTTATGTTGGGTCAAACACGGGAACACAGGATGAGCGCTTTGCTGTTTTGTTCGCGCTGTTACCATTATGAATGCATACAGACTCGCCCACCTTTCCACTTTAATACAGATGCTGGACATGCGTGTCTCGGCATGAGCAGTTAACTTGCCGACATGAAATTGCAGCATTTCCTCTTGAAAACTGCTTCCTCTGCCAGCTATACTGTGTTTTAAGGCGCTGCTGTTGGCATGCAAAGTTTCAGTGCTGGTTGCCCACAGTGCGTTTCGTGGTTTCTTACATTCGGCCTCAGCTTTACAGACTTTCCAACACTCGGTGCACTCATATACAATATGTTGTCTGCATGCCTCCGTAATCTACAAGGATTCCTAAGCAGTTGTAGATCCTTTTAATGCTTTAATTAAAACAGTTCCGAAGATCTTGCTTGCAATTTCTTTTAATTTTTTTGTGTGGCTAAACTGGAACACACTTCTGGTAAAGTTGTTGAGACCAGAGAAGGATCTGCAGATAATGGTACTTTGCCATTTTCCCACTGGTACAGTTAGGAATGCTAAGTGTAATAACTTGATCATCCTTTAACCCTTTCAGGCATTAAGTTAATTATGTCAATTGAAAGCTAACTTTCACCGCATTTCTTGCATCTTCAAAATCATAAAAAGCGTACAGCTGCAAAACAGATTAAAGATTTTGCATTATTTTGCGAGTTTTGTCCTACTTTAGGAATGTGGACTTCGTGTGAAAACTCGATACTGCAGCATCAGATATGAGAGCATCAACTATTTCATGTCTAGCAGGCTTGAAACACATCTATCCAGCCACTTGCAAATCATGCTTGGTGCAAAAAACTGCGACAAACAATGAAAAGTTATCCCGCTACACACAATGGCCTACTGACACCAAGCAAAAACACCCAACCGTTTACCTTCCCACTCTTTTTACTCCAACATTTTGAATGCGCTACTCAAACTTGCAGCACATTTCCAATCAGAAGTGTTTCAAGATGTATGCGGCATGTTTGAGATATCATTACTTTCATCAATGCTTTCGCTGTCGCTGTTGATGCACTATCTTGGCATATACAATTGTGTATACAGCACCTAAAAGAGTTAGGGAAAAAGAACACATCCGTGCATAGTTTTCCGCCAAGTCAAGGCATGCAACGCAGTGAAAGCACTGTGTAGTCCACAATGTGGAGTACGGTAGAGTTCAATATTCAAGGCTTTTCTTCCTCACCTAAAAGAATAGTTATGATTAAACTTACTGAAACAAAATTATGTCCTATAAAATACCCCTTCACATTTTTAGTTGGTACCCCTTCAATACGGAATTTACAGCTAAATATGTGACACAAATGTATCTTACATAACTGAGAGACAATTCTTCTTGCACATTTTGGGGTTGTTGCAAGCTGAAATATTTTACCCAAATATTTTAACATAATACTGCCAAGATACTGAACAATACAAAAGTGGGTAAATAAACTTTCTTTTGAAAATGTAAGAAAATGTCCCATATTATCAATTCTACCTGAAAATTATAAATACTTTTCAAACACAAAGTTGGGGCCCACGAAAGAGAATGCATAGTAAATTACAATTATTCGAAGTTATCGAAAGAATTTCCAACTTTCTTCAAATTCAGCCATTTCTTTTGAGATTTTTTCTTGTACCACATTTTCCTTCTAATGGTATAATTCAAATGGTGTTCTGACAAAAAAAAAAAAAAAAATCAGAATATTTTGGGAATGCCTATGTTTAGACTTACTAAACGGCCACAATTTAAAACAAAAAGGAAAAGATGGGAGAAATTTCAGTTACCTGATTGTGCGTTTGGCGTTATCCTGAAAGGGATAACACTCATATGTATGTGGTGGCTTTATTAAGTACCATTCTCTTTCCCTACTTAGGGAAAGGAGTCATTTTGACAAAGTAAATTATTGTAATTCATTCATTAGATATGCACACGTCTTGCTTTCCTGTGTCTACTTTGAACGTGCAACCATTGCTTGGTGCTTAACTGTTTGTAGCACTTATAATGCGGCACCGCTTGGCGCCATTTCCGCTACTGACGCCTCCCATTTTCTGAAGCACAGATAAAGGGAAAAAGATAAAGGGATGCGGCAGTCTTGGCTGCCAGGTGTTTTTTTTTTAATTATGGGGTTTTATGTGCCAAAACCACTTTCTGATTATGAGGCACGCCATAGTGGAGGACGCCGGCAATTTCGACCAGCTGGGGTTCTTTAACATGCACCTAAATCTAATTACACGGGTGCTTTCGCATTTCGCCCCCATCGAAATGCGGCCGCCATGGCTGGGATTCGATCCCGCGACCTCGTGCTCAGCAGCCCAACGTCATAGCCCCTGAGCAACCACGTCGGCTTGTCTGCCAGGTGTCCTCCACCTGCCGTGCGCTGGAAGTTTCCACAAAATGCAACAAATTCAATTTTCAAGAAACACATCAGCAGGCTTTAAATTCAAATGCTATTTATTGGCAATACGTTGCTGAACATTTTACAAAGTTCCTGAATCAGCAAATCATTGAATTCTATTGCTTGTGCTAGTCAGTGATATTAATGGGGGTAGTTAGTGTTCCACAGAAAACATGGAATCTTTTGTTTCTATCACTGTCATCTGAAGACGCCGCGCAGTCAATACTACGGTGCCTTGAAGTTCATTAGAAATCCCGGAATATTTCTATTATTAACAAAACAGGTGGGCTTTTTGTTCCATTCTGCAAGGTCAAAAAAGAACCGAGGCGAGCAACACTGACAGATAGAAAAATTTAAGCTGTGTCACACCCTCTGTTGTATAGAAACGAAACCTGCCAGAAACTTGCAGCTTGACCAACTTCTGTGAAGATGGCGGCGCAACCAGGATGGTCTATGTTCATGAATTATCTTCAAAGGAATGCGAAGGAGTATGCAGAAAATGTGGCACAGCTTTACTCAAGCACGGCCAGGGGCATATGTCAGTGCCAGCACTCATAGGGATAATGGAAAGACTCGTAATAGTGCAAGCTGCTAATGTTTAAATAAGAGTTAAGAAACCTAAATAAAATTCAATTCTGGGGTTTGTGTTCGCGTTCTTCCAAGATTCCGGTATGCTCGAGGTCATGAGATACAGGGTGGCCAGTTTTTCTAGAACAATCTGCCCACCATCCTTCAACAAATCTGCTGTTACCTGATCCTCCCCAGCTGCCTTCCCCCTTTGCATAGCTCCCAAGGCTTTCTTTACTTTTTCCGGCATTACTTGTGGGATTTCAAATTCCTCTAGACTATTCTCTCTTCCATTATCGTCGTGGGTGCCACTGGTACTGTATAAATCTCTATAGAACTCCTCAGCCACTTGAACTATCTCATCCATATTAGTAATGATATTGCCGGCTTTGTCTCTTAACGCATACGTCTGATTCTTGCCAATTCCTAGTTTCTTGTTCACTGCTTTTAGGCTTCCTCCGTTCCTGAGAGCATGCTCAATTCTATCTATATTATACTTCTTTATGTCAGCTGTCTTACACTTGTTGATTAACTTAGAAAGTTCTGCCAGTTCTATTAGACGGGTTAGACGCTTTCATACATTGGCATTTCTTGATCAGATCTTTCGTCTCCTGCGATAGCTTACTGGTATCTTGTCTAACGGAGTTACCACCGATTTCTATTGCACACTCCTTAATGATGCCCATAAGATTGTTGTTCATTGCTTCAACACTAAGGTCCTCTTCCCGAGTTAAAGCCGAATACCTGTTCTGTAGCTTGATCCGGAATTCCTCTAGTTTCCCTCTTACCGCTCATTGATTGGCTTCTTATGTACAAGTTTCTTCCATTCCCTCCTCAGATCTAGGCTAATTCGAGTTTATTGTAGCGAGTGTTCACAGTGCGAAAGGAACACGGTCTTCAAATTGCGCACATTGTACCACCTGCTGCTCCCTAATTATTCCAGGGCAAGCAGGCAGTCCGCCTTCCACTTGGAAGTGTCGAGCAGCTGCGGGACGCTCCTCAAGTACTGAGTTGTCATGCTTCCACGAAGTCCAGTGGCTATTTCACCCCATCGCAGAACTTGTACGATGTCGGACTGCCATTTTCTCTGCAGGTGCAAAAAAAAAAAAAAAGAAAAAGAAAAAGGTGGAAGATATGGAGGACTGGCAGAAATGACAGCTAGGAGGGTTGATCACTGATTATGTTGAAAGTGGTGAAAAAGAAAGCTCCTAGAGGATGAATAAAGAGACAGAAGCGTCGATCACAGATTATCTTGATAGCAGTAGAAAAAAAGAAGCTTTTAGAGGTTGGCAGATGCAACATGAAGATGAGTTAATCACCGATTATCTTGAAAGTGGACAAAAAATAAAACATGAGTAAGAGCTGGGAAAAATGGCAGCGCTTCTATGGCAGCAGCTGTTATGAGGCACTTCGGTTCTAGACGTATCCACCAGCCTTACTTGTACAACCTCTCTGGCTGCCTCAAAAACAGCAGTTATAATGGAGTCTCATTGTACACGAAAATACCGTTGTCATACCCAAGATTTGTTAAAGCACACATTCCTTACGTGCTGATATCAGTGCGAAACATATTTACTTCAATATATCTGATAATTTGTTATAACCAAGTTCATCGTACTGAGGTTCGAGTACATAGTCAAACCTTGACATATCAATAAATTCGGATATATAATGCATTATTACAGTAATGCAGTACTTTTTTCTATTCCCTCACCGATATCACCTTGTAATTAATATATCCTTAAGAAGGTGCCTTTGTGTCAGATGAGACTTCATTAGAAATGGGTTCAAACATACTACATGCGTGCGGAGGTTGTCCGAATGTCCTTCAGCACTTGTGACAGTTGCAAAGTGCTAACAGCAGTGACTAACAATGCTAGTGGAAGCGGCACTTCTTGCCCAATATAGTTGTTATTGCAAAGCTGGGTGAGTCCAAGGTATCGGCAAGCAAGAGTGTTTGACAGAAGCGAACATGCGGATGCATTTTATCAACAATGTAAACGTATTACAAAAATGTCTACACCCTTTGGGACGTGCCTTGTCCCCGAATAATAATTGTTATCCATGCTTGCGTTTCGTTTCATTAAAAACTCTGCACTTGCTACTTTCCTTTTAGTAACCCTGTGTCAAGCTGATAATGCACATGGAGTTCATGACCTTGAAGTGGTGGGTACACAGCCTTAAAGGACGAAAAGCGCATACAATAAAATCACGATAATTTTTTGGAGGGTACATACAGATAAGCTCAATGAACTAGGCAGGCACACTATGATACACACATTTAGACTGTTTAATGACAACTGGACAAAAAAATTGAATTACCAAAGCAGAATACGAATGCCACAACGACCGGTGGAAACTGCCTCCTTGATTGGCTAACCCGGCTGTAATGCCCACAGTATTGTACATATGCTATGTTTCGCATACTTCAAAATTCTCATTTACGAACAGGAAGCTTAATGCATAGACTATAGCAGCATTTTTTTATATGCTGGAGCGAGTTTGTACTTGCAAATAGTTCAGCAAATTAATTAATAATGAATTACTATGCTGAGTTACAACTCGAATGACATTTTTTTTTTCTTCTCTTACTCTTTGTGGTGAGAAATAAGGATGATTAAATTGTTCCAATTTTACTTGATGTGGAAGTGCGTTTGGGCATTACAGGGTTATGGCTAAAGCAACAATTAACATAATTGGAAAGAGAAGCCGTAGTAATCTGTCCTTGAAGTATGTTTAAAAAGCCTATGTGGAAGGAGAAGCTGGTGCTGTTGGAGGCCAAATGCAATGAGATTTTGGACTGCATACAAAGGGTAGTTTCAGACTGCATAGATATAGAGTAGCTTGCCTGCAACACCTTACATTCTTTGTATGAGTGAATGTCTCATGGAAAGCTAGCAGAAATGGTCATTCTTGATGCCGAACCTTTAAGAAGAAAAGAAAGAAAATTCTGAAAGACCTGCTGCCATTAACGCTCACCAGATATGACATAGAACCTGGAACATTGAGAACTAACATGGCATCCAAGCATGACCTCTGAGAACATGTGATGCCAGAAGTGCACCGAACTTTTTGGAGGCCCATGCTATGGGACCTGCTTACCACCAGGTGCCTGCTTTATCTACTAAGGGGCTATTTAAGGGCTGTAAGTAAGCAAATTAAACTACTAGCCCAGCAAATTTGCTAAGATTGCTTTGACAGTACGTACTATTAATTTACAGTTCCAATGTAATCAAAGTGAAATTTCACTGCACTTGGCCCCTAAGGGAACGTTAAAGAGAAAAGTAATGTGAATTGTGTTAGGAAATAACCATCTACGATAACAGAAAAGGCACATTTATTATAAGAGGCTCAGTAAGCTATGAGCAACGCGAAAAATGAGTGTCAATGCTGCTTTGAAGTTTCACGCTAGCTTGCTGTGATGTCATGGATTTTGACAGTGCCTGCTCAAGCCTGGTTGACTTTTTATTGGTAAAGATGGATTACATTGTATTCTAAAGAAGCCAAAGATTGAACTTGGCAAGTTTCAAGAACTTTGACTAAGTCACAGTAGCCAAAAATCTGCAAAAATGCTTTGGAATCCAAGAAATACCGCTTACATGTTGGCACAGAGGTTTTGGCTAGAAATTTAAAAACTTTGACCGTCATTTTCCCTTGCAGTAATCAACCTCTTGCCGTGAAATTAGAGTGAAATTGTACTCCAGTGGTATGTTACAGTTTCCGTTTCTTAAATGCATCACTAGGCTTTCTGCATAGATATCATCACAAGGCAAGTCGACAATTTTACTCAACGAGGTGTTTCACCTGGTCAAGTCCATGAAACAGGAACAAAATGGATGGATTTTGTCTTCGCAGATTTTGAATGTAATCTGCAGGGCAGGCATACTTGGCAACCTTGTCGGCTGTAAAGAATTGGGAAAAGCTTCAGGCAAGGTCATTTTTTAACACTTAGTTTTGCCATATCAGTGGATTTTCTGCCAGACCTATCAGGTTTTATGCTTGCCAAAAACATGCTTTGTACAGACAGCCAATTGTGTTTTAGCAGAGTTCAAATGCAGTTAATTTCAGTGGCTCTCCGCTGGAGTCACAGAAATATTAGGGGATTTTAGAGTACCTATATCTATAATGTCTGAAACCGAATCTTTTGAACGAGAAATTGCACCTCTGAGTTGTGGTGCCTGTCTTTGAGACTACAGATGACGCAACGCCAAAATCTCCTTGCAGAACTCGTCTGACATTTTTATTTATTAAGACAGATTCTCACTTAAAAGGTATTCAATAACCATACACTGTCAACATTTACAAATGCGTTGTAAAACACAAAGACAAAAACAAACAACCAATGAATGAATGGATAAACGGAGAAATATATATACACAGAAACAGGCAGGAACAGTTAAAACACAAAAAAGAAAGACAGGTATGGAGCAAAAACAAATAAACACAGACATGGGAAAAGAGCATTATTAGCAAAGAAACAGCTAAACCGAACAGAAAGTGATAAATACAGAAACGAAACAGAAATACATACACACACATAAAAGAAGATATACATAGACACAGAAATCACTAGTGCTCATTTCACACACATTTTGTGCAATTGCACTTTGTTAGTTGCTTGCATGTTCATCATGTAACTACTAACAGGCCCAAAGGTTTACAGTGATTGCAGCATCGAATCACTAATTAGTTTATATGTGCGCCACAATAAATTTCTTCTCAGCCTTAACTGACATTATATATCACTGAAAATTTTTGTAGTACTCTTTTGGCAGATTTAGAAAAAAAAAGAAGAAATATTTAGCACATTTTAGGTGATATTGCACGTTGGCTTAGGAGAGTATTTTGGGAAAAAAGAAAATAAAGGCAACTCTGCTTATGAGTACGTACCATTGTGGACAATGACACACACTCTGCTCGTACACTGCTGGTTCCGTAGGCTCTCCAGCCATCTGTTCACGCTTGTGCAGCTACACGTAACAACATGCAAGGAAGGCACATGGTTTTCACTTGAACATAAACATAGTGAACTCAGATGTGTCGTATATTGAACTTCATTTGCACCAAGTACAACTTTAGCTGATGCCAGAGGTTTAACAGAAGAAGAATAGAGCCGCAGGCTCCCCTTTAATGGCAGAGAGGCAGAGCACAAGCACATGCAAAAAAGCAAGAATATATATGTACTCAATCTCGGGATATGCGTAACAACAAGTAGCTAGCCCAAATTACATGCACGTCACAAGTGAATAGCATAAATTACCATGAGAATGTGGGTAATGTAGTTGCTAGCCATGTACTTGCCCCTACTACAATGCTCGATTAGCCCTGCAGCTTTGAAGATAAACAAAATAAATAATTGGCACAACGAACGGCCAGAAATTGAATTACTGCCAATCATGTGTGAAACCGTGAAGTATGAAGACTAGAACGTGGACGCAAACCTCGTTAGAGAAGTGATGTCTAAGATGATCACGCAAAGCAGGTTGTTCTGGATGCTTGGAACTTCTTCGAGCGCTTCCACAGACTTGAAAGAGTTGCTGCAAATCGGAAGACAGCATGGGAAAGCAATTAAAAACCATGCAGCCTACGATTAATTGATTGTACGTCTGGCATTTGCCACACAGTTGCCAAATGCACCTCCTGCGCGACTCAACCCATTAAGCTTTCGCTGAAAGGTCACCCAACGTGTTTTTACAAGCTCTCTCACTTCTGTGGAATTCTTCTACTTCCACCAATCTGCACATAAGGGTGCCTCTTAAGAGGATTCAAGCTTGGGTCCTGCCCGTTTTAACACTCGTGTTACGTACATTTCCCTTGTAGTGGCACTACTATCAGTTGCAACCATGGAGAAGGAAAAAAAAACGAAAGCCAGTCAGCGACCAAGAACAAGTGGTATACTGCTGATGCTTTCCTAATAAATGTGGCTGGGGTCGCCTTCACTAGCAACCTCCACACTTGCTGTGCAACACAGTTACACTCCATTAAACTTGTATTGCAACAAATGAATCAAGTTATTGCAAATTATTCATCTAGAAACACAATATTTCTGAAAAGGTAGATGCCAGAGTTGGCACTTTTGAATGGCTTAGCTAATAGACTCATTATAGCTACGACAAAATGCAAAAAATTAAGAATTGTTATTCTGGGCTTGTATGTGCCAAAACTGATTGAGACACGCTGTAGTGGGGAGGCTCCAAATTGCGACCACCTGGGGTTCTTTAACGTGCACCCAATGGATGGTACACAAGCATTTTCGCATTCTACCTCCATCAAAATGCAGCCATGAATCGAACCTGCAACCTCAAGTTTGGCAGCGCGACGCCGCAGTCACTAGGCTACAGTGGCAGGTGCTACACTATGCAGGTAGCACAGTAAACCAAGGCCCCATGAGGCGAGACACAAAGACACACACACGCACACACACACAGATTGTGTCGAAGTTCCAACTACCCAGTTCTTTTTCAGATTAGTCATTCTGGCCTACAGTAACAGGATGATGCGAATGGATTGGCAGCATGAGCTCTATAAAATTCAAACTGCTATGTGAACTCATTTCGAAAATTGATTCATTGCCTCTTATGCACATCACTACTAAAACAAGGCACCTTATAATCCGAGTTTCAAACTTAAATGATGCGTTGTTTGTACGCATTCTACCTCCCCTCCATCCAGATGCACACTCAAACTTTTATGCAGTGCTTCAAAGAGACCAGACAGTACGGACATACCATATTTATTCGAATATAGGTTGACCTTTCTTTTCCAAATATATTACCCAAAGTGAGTTACCAACCTATGTTCAGGACCATAGAATCAACCTATATTTGTGAACAAAGCTAGCAACAGAACAGGGTTAATGGAGTTCTTTCATTGTGCGTATGCTGTAAAGCAAATCTGGAGATCATCCAGACTGGCTTTAAAAGATGCTGCGTATCCAACGCACTTAACATTGAGGACAACATCGTTTGGGGGTGCTGAGGACCCCTGCAAAGCATGCAACAAGGATGACGTCGCTGGAAGTTCCGAGTATTCAGCTTGTGGCATCGGCTAGCAAGATTTAGTAGCCAAGCTTATGTTAAATAAAGGCATGTCACGTTCGAAGTTCTTCATTTTTCTGAAAGGATATGGGGCGACCAATATTCAAATGACTTTTTTTAATCAGTTCAATATATAGTGCTCGATCTATATTCGAGCAAATGCAGAAACAGACTGACATGATGAACAAAAGAGACAGTCTGTCCGATGGAAACATGCCTTGCAATATCAACTCCATTTCATCTTGGTTAATGCCCATTGTGGTCAAGAGTAATCGGTATGTTCAGTGACCACCAATCTGAGAATGCAGTACAAGGTTCTCCCACAAACTGCCAGCAGCTAGCTGTGCAAGCGTGCTTAAAAACCTTGAATCAAATTGCGATGTTCAACGGCCCTATGCAACACAGTGCAGAATTATGACACGTGCTGTAGTGGAAAGCTCTGGATGAATATCAATCACCTAGGGCTTTTTAACATGCACCCAAATCTAAATACAAGAGCATCTTTTGCATTTCAAAATGTGTGGCCGCATTGGCCTTGTATCGAACCCTCAACCTTGTGCATGAAGAAATTGAACTGACTGTCCAGTGCACTCTTAACATGTCCATATGTTACGGCACCCAAACTAACAACACGTTTCCCAGCAACACAGCCCATCAGACCTACTGGGAAGCTATCATTTGACTTTCACAATCATCCACAGATTTATTTCTGGTTTGACATTGCTTTATTAGGTTGTCACCATCTTTAGACTGTCCCGACCAGTGCGCTGTGAAGTGGAACAATACGAACGATACTTGCGATGTGCACGGGCGAAATTCGGGCCATTCTGACAACTTGACGAGTTGATCGCACATTGTCTCACGCATTTGCCGGTCCTCACCAACGACCTGTTGAACAGAAGGTTCATTTCAAATTTGGGACGAATGTTGATGCATCGTTTCATGTTTTGAGGCCACAACTGCAACAATCGGCAAGGCTCTGACTGGTGCTGCAGAAGTCTTTTGTCAGACTGCGGGATCTATACTACTGGGAAACGGAGGCCTTAGGAGGGCACTTCAGATAATAAAGTGCGTGTGTTGGATGTGACGCGAAGGCAACATGCTTCCCTCTCTTAAAACAAACTGTCGTTGTCTATCGCCACAGGAATAAGGTAACGAGGGAAATTGTCGAAGCAGCTGAGATCGCTAGAGCAGTTGACGATTGTATTGCACGCAGTCTATTCTTTTATCAAAGAAAGAGCTTGAATTTTTGGGCATAGTAGCCACATGACTGCTTTTCCTCCTTCCCTTCAGTGTGTCTGCTGCAGTGGCGTCCCAGTGAGTATATATAAGCTCACCCGCTGCAATAAATCAATTGTTGAAAGTTAGCGCTCGTCCCGTGTTCCTACTTCGTCCTTGTGTCATTCTTGCGCTATGTATCCCAGTTTGTATGTATCCCACTAACACGCCCAAACTTCTTCACTGCTATAATACACCACCAGGTCCTGGGGGCGTTCGCAAGCAAAACACACCTTCGGTAAGCGGCAAGCTCCCAACCCACGGACCAATCCGAATTCCAGCTTTATGTGCCCGTTGACCTTTTGGTGTCCTGGAAAAGCCGCCAAAGTGTATTAAATAAAGCCACATTGTTTACGCTTAGTACATGCGCAAACTGTCACTTCCCTCGATGGCGGCCTGGCAGAAGAGACTGTTGCTCGCAACGGCAGCTCGGTTGACATAACAGTGCGACGTCACTCAAGCTTTTCAGGCATGTGGCGTTCGGGACAGCGTACGTGACGAAAAGGTGCCCCGGGACTTCTGCAACGCCAGTCAGAACCAACATTTTGATTGGAAGCGTTCGTTCACTTACCGCGAACTTCATCGCGACAAAAGGACTATTTCGCAGTCCTTTCGACATGTAAACAGCAAAGGCGTTATCCATGGCTGAAAATGAAGTACCTGAGACGCTGGAGTTGTCTTCAGTCATTGCTACGGCGATTGTGCGAACATTAAATGTTTCAGACCTTGCTTGAAATGCCCGCTCATACACCCTGTTACATGGAGCCATGGGCTTTCTGTCGGCTGTGGCTGCCGTTGACTGCTAACGACTGCTGGCTAGCCGTCCAAGAGGAGTCAAATCCAGCAGGAAACAAATGGCGGTAGTTTAAACTGGTTTAAACCAGACATTAAAACACGCTGAAACCACAGTCAGCTACTCTATGGTTCAAGTAGTAGCTTTGAGTTTCCTATGGTTTAAACCATCGTAGCTTAACCCAGTGATTAAACAATGGTTTGAACTTGTGCACTCTAGTTTGATATGCTGTATGTAGCTCTCCGATGTTCAATGATCCGACGTTGATAAAACGCGTTATCATGAAACACCGATGTCGCATATCCGCTTTCGATCGCCATCGAACCCGATCTGGATCGAAATTCTCGACCGCGATTGGCTCCCTCCCCGCAAAGGAGCCAATCATGACTGATAAATTCAGTCCTGGTCAGGCTTGACCGCGATCGCCGTGTGACACGTAAAAACACAATCTTTTTGTAAAAATTAATTATTGCCTTCATATACAAATGGCCGAGCTCGAGCAGGTTAAAAATAGAGAACGTGCACGAGGATCTGCGTAGCAGCTGCGAGCATGCGTCACCTAAATTATAACTGTAATAAGTTTTCTTACAAGTTTCAACACTCCCGAGTCGGCTTTAATGCTCACTGAAACCTTTTCTGGCAGTCGTCACAAGTGAAGAAACTGAAGCTCCAACACATGCAGCGCGCCCACGTAATCGTCGCAAGCTTTGGGATCGTGCACAAGCTTTGCCAGTGTATGTAGTAACACCATGCTGCACCTCGTTCTTGCTTTCTGGCATTCCGCGCTAATAGAAGTAATGATCCTATCATTTGTAAACAGATAATGTTCTTTGTAACTCCCCATGCAACCAAGACAGCCTTTTAGCCAAGCAAAAACTCAATTCACAGAGGTGGCATAGTTAATTCAACTAGGCTGATGGTGATTTGAAATCACGCCTCCCTTATTAAAAAAAAAAAAGTTTCAACTCGCCTTGTTGAAGGCTAGTTAATCTTCAAAGTAAGCTAAAGCAGTGCAACTGAGCTACGGCAGGAAGAAAAAAAAACAGCACTTTGGCTTTACTCACGTACCTGGCGTAGCTTACCTGGAGTACCTTGCTCACGTACCTAGCGTCACATTTGTTGATGCAGCCCAACATTCTCATGGCACACGATTTGTGGCCGTCGCCACACGCGATGGAGTCCTACACCACGCCTCCACCATCACTACACTCACTGTCGAGACGGCTGAAGTGGCCATTGCCCTGGCCGGTCTAGATCCCACCTGTCACACCATCGTGTGTAACTCTCGCTCAGCTGTCACTAACTTCAGCAAAGGTCGTATTTTTCCCCAAGCTCTTTGCATCCTATGCCAGGCACCACACGTCTAAGACAGCATGATCTCCCTGACATGGATCCCGGCCCATGCGGGCCCTGTCCACTGTTACGTTTCGCCTACAACGCGCGGTAATGCCGGCGCGGATGCAACGGACGCCGGGGCTTCGTTCAAAGCGGCGGACATTTTGGCCCGTTCGACGCCGCCGCGACGCCTCCCCGCCAAGCGTGTCCAGGCGTGTTTCAGTGCCACGTGTCTTCGTGTGTGCGTGTGTGTGTGTGTGCCCACGCTTGTCAAAGCGCGGCAGCCGGGGAGCGGAGCTCCCCAAGTGAGGGTTGGCGATGCGTCACTACACTCGGTTCAGCAGGTCTCTCGGCTCGACCGTGCGCGCCGTCGTGGGCTCATGCTCCGCCGTCCCGTGACCTTCATCCCGTGACCTTCATCCCGTGACCTTCCCTTTTGGACCGCGACGCCGAGAGTATAAGAGCAGCTGCCCCCGGACGCCAGGAGAGAGGCTCCGATTTGTACTGTTGAGTTACGTGCTCTCCCGTCTCTCCACTTCGGTCGCACTGACCGGCCGCTCTTTTGCTATGTTAGAATAAACAAGTTGTTCTGTTACCAGTCTTCTCTTGCTTTGCCGGGACCTTCGGATGCTTCCAGTGCCCCAGGCCGCCAGGCCAACGCTACCCTTGGGGCTTGCGACCCATTGGCAATAACGGGCGTCAGCACCGAGACCCCAACAACTCGTGCCAGCGGTGCGATTACAACACCACCCACACTTCCCCAATCTCAACGAGGTCACCCACTCCATCGCACGAGGCCTAGTCAATCGCCCCAGATTCACTGGAGACGAGTTGGACACCAGGGGCAACCTCACCACTTATAACGATCTCAATGAGAGCAGCATTCCGGGCAAGTTGGTAATCCATTACTTAAATGATACTGCGCGACAAAAAACGACATGGATGTGAGAGAAGAGGACACACCAAGCGCTTGGTGTGTCGTCTTCTCTCACGTCCGTGTCGTTTTTTTGTCGCGCAATATCATTTAAATAGCGATCTCGTTAAGGCCTTTTACCTCAGTTGCCGAACCTTCCTCCACCTCACCCCAAGTTCAGTCGAGTGCAGGCTACCACCCTGCTTTTGCTATAAACAAACACGTACCCTTCACCCGCCCGCCTCCACCTTATATTTCCAGACGTCTACACTACCCCCAACTGCAGGTGCTGTGGCATTCACCCGGCTATGCTTCCGCATATGCTGTGGGAGTGCCCAGCACAGTACACACAGACTGACACCACGACCCTCTCGTTGAGGTTGCACGAGGCTCTGCGGCGCTCCGCCCTCGACGACCAAACCTGGGCGATCCAGCACGCCCGTGAGGCGGCGGCGAGGCAAGCCCTCGACGTCCCCTCATGGGAGGCTTAGGCCCGGCCATCATAAAGTGCTGGTTGTACAATAGAAGTTTATCCCCCCCCCCCCCCCGCACTTTGTGGCAGACAGACACACACAGTACTACAGTGTCTTCACCTTACTTTGATTCTAGTTCCTACCCTGTCTGCATTTGTTTTGCATGCTCATAGTTGTACCCGGTTGTGCCTTTCCGGCAAACAATGTTTCGATCCCAAGTGACTAATGTCCCAAGGAAAACAGAGGGAAGGCAAGAGATGGAAATTCATGACGATGAGCAAAACAAGAACAAGGTGAAAGCAGGAGCCAACGTTTCCACAAGAGGACTCGTCTAAGAAGACAAGTCTACTTGTCGAAACATTGGCTCCCACTTTCAGTTTGTTCTCGTTTGACTCATCGCCCTGTCCCAAGGGAATGTATCTCTCACAGTTTCAAACTATTATACAACACAACAAATACAGCTGGACCGACTTTTTAATGGACTGCTAAATTCAAAAACTTCTTAACTTGTGTGGCACTGAAGCCAATCAAATAAACAGTAACATCAAGGACAGTTTAAAACTCGAAAATAAATTATTCTAAATTACTCTAAAATAAATTATTCCTGCATTAACAAGATCCCTGTATTGTGACAAAGCTCCACATGCCAATGGTTGAACATGCACAGGTTTACTTGAGGGATAAACACAACACAATTAGATCAAATCTTTTTATTGCACTTTCTGAGCAAGGTTCACAGGCCACTGTTGTGCAACAATAAAAAGTTAAAATGAGCTGCCCAATCATGCCAAAGGTACGGCAGACACAACCGTGATTTCTCTACGATTACCATGACCCATACAGCTACTGAAAATCAATGGTGTTTAGCCAATCTTAGTGCAAAGTAGAAACATGAAACCTGCATTTCTCATCTTCATGCCTCATAGAGTTTTAGCATAATAGAGATGTATTAGCGTAGACAAACACTGATATGCCCACACTAAATAAAGATATGTTGGGGAACAACATTGCTTGTGACAATATCTTGCAATGCTGTGAGCAGTTACAATGCACGACAAACATTCTTGCATTGCATGATCCTCAAAAAAGGAGGATCGTAACACTTTTGTTACGATTATTTCACCTGCAACTCATTTATGGCAGCAGACAAATGGAAGACAGTTGGTCATTGCAACACATATTCTACACACTGTAGTTAAACAGACTGCCACAAGACGGCGCTACCAGAACTGTTGCTCTTGTCCCCGTCTTCCAATATTCTGGTACACATATAACTCTAGTACATTTAAAACAAGCTAAAACTTTATACTACGATGGCCTGCCCTCTTTTGCCTAATAGAGTGCTTCTCATGACCTTGGAACGAGACATGCCTCGCAGCTAAAACCACATTCCTGGTGACACCCTAATTTGCTGCAAGGTGGAGTTATCTCGCCAATCTTAGGGATTCTGCTGCTGTACAACACTTGTTATACAAAACGTTAAATTCATCTTATTTTCACATATCTTTTCTATTTTACATACATTCATTCAACCCGTACGGGTCTACAGCAGGAAGCTAAGTATAAAAGGGATATCTGTGTTCAAGCAGCAATTGCTGCAAACGTGTAAGCTAGAAACTCACTAAGTTCATCAATCATCATGCCAGGATATTTATTTTTATGGAAACACTGAAGATCTGTGGCAGATATCTCAATTCTCTCACATCAGCTGGATTAACTAAAGAGTTGGAATGCTACTTGCAAGACAATTGCAGAATGACAGCTGAAGAGAAATATTTCACTTATAAACTCTGTAATTGATCCTGATTGCCGAATTGAAGCAAAGTAGTAATGAAGTTATATCCGTTTAGCAGAAATCTTGCACTTACCGTCACCTTATGGAAATACACCCTTGAAGTCTGTGGCAAAATGCGCTGACACTTTGAATTTAACAGTCAGCTCTGACCACTTCAAGTTAACTTTAAGTTAAGTACCGATAAGATGACACCTATCAGCACTCCATTTCTCACAGTGCATAACATATTATACGTTAGAAAAAAGATAAGTGTGCTGACACATGCACAAGAAAAGAGAGATGGACAATAGCTGTTAGTTTCTCTCTTATGTCCATGCCTAAGCGCCTAGCTTTTTTGACACATGAATTCCTGCCAACTAGCTAAATTTTCTACCGTTCTAAGCTTAAAGTGTTAACTGGAGAATCAGAGCATCTCTCCACTGATCTTGAGGATGTAGTTCTCAAAGCTGGTGCCAGGCACAAGATTTATGCTGAATGAATATTACTTCCCTGCTGCTTGACTTCAATTCTGCAAACGAGTCATTCACTTCAAAGTGATTATTTACAAAATTAATCAGTGACTGTTAATTACGTAGCATTACTCTACAATTCTTGCAGATAGTGCCACCCCTTCAACCAATCCGGCTGATGTGACAGAACTAGGATATCTACCATAGGAGCTCTTAATAATAAGTCTGTTTCTGGTAAAACAGACAATATCTTGCACCGACGAATATCTCTCATGAAGGTTTCAAGAATATTTTGTGCGTGAACAAGAATTACCAGCACCGAACACAAATCTGGTGCTCCCTTTCACATTGACAAACCACTTACAGCATGCTACAAAAGTTGACGGGATACGGGATAGATGCAAAATGGGCAAATGTGATTTCCTGCTCTGTTAAGGCAAAGCACTTATAATTTTATGAATCGCTGTGTACATCACAAAAGCTACTGCATACCGAAACAGTAAATTCGAGGCTGGGAGCCAAGGCTTCGCATGAATTCACCTTTTCCACAAATTCCGTGTTCCGTAAGCTTTTGTAGTAAACTGTGTTCCCACACTAAACCCTCTGTATTTCACAATAACGCAACAACAATGCTTGTTGATGAAAATTGAGGCTTTCACTGAATGAAATTCAGTGCATGAATACAGTCGATCCCTGATATATAGAACTCGAAGGGAATTGTGAAATAGTTCGATATATCTATAATTCGAAATAGAAAATATGCTTATCTGAAGCTCATCTGAAACCTCTGCACATCTTGGGCAGTTTCCCGAGATGGTGAAAAGTAGGAACCTAACAATTTGCTTCTTGAGGGCCGTTTCGTAAAAACAAAGGCCGACTTATTTTTTGCTCAAGAATGTTGCAAATAGCTCGCACTGCGGCACGGTCTTTGATATACTGATCACAATGCTAACCTTAAAAGCCTGCATCACCAAAACGTGAGACTGCGGTACATCTTGGTCACGTCGAAGTGCTTGTTGTGCGTTTTTACACCAGACAAGGTAGATATGAGCGCACGATGGAAGCAAACTAGCCTGAACAGATACACACCGTGCTGTCATCAGGGCACTTGTACAGCAAATGGCGCACGAACGTGTTCAACCACTTGTCCGTTACAATACCAACAACACTCCGGCCGATCATGACATGCAAGCAACGAGTTGCATTTCGGAATAGACTTCCTGTTGGAACCAGTAGTCCTTGCAAATTCTCGACCATTCTAAACAGTAAAGGAAAAATCAGACATCCACCTGTACGTAGCAATTGCTACAAAAGAAACCTATACGGGTTCTTCGAAAGAAGAGCCTCGCAGTTGAAGAAAAATTCGTCCTGGTCCGGGACTCGAACCCAGGACCACCGCCTTTCTGGGCCAGCTGCTCTACCATCTGATCTAACCAGGTGGCTAGCAGATGGCAGGGTGAAGTCGAATTTGTAAACAACTCGAAGCAAAGGCAAGAGTTTGACGTGATAGTTCTGCGGAAACCCGCAAGGTGGAGAGAAGTAATTAATAAAGGAAAAATGATTCGTCCAAGTGGAGGTGTGAGTCGGACTTCTTTTGGCTGCTCGTGAAATCCTAAAATGCAATTTGCGATAACGAACGGCTGCAGTTAGCACGGGCCATTCATGTGGCATCGAGCATAACCGAGAGAGCACCTTGCTCATTTTCCCTTCATGGCACATACTGCACTCCAGATTCAATGTCTTGTTTCACAGCATCTGCCAAAACAGTACCATTCAAAATTTGTCAGGATTGAATATTTCCAACAACGTGAGCAGCCATCGCGTCTACATTAGAAGAAGCACACTTACAGGGGCACGGCTCAGTGCAGCAGTCAATATATCGAATGTAGCAATGAACGGGAGTTCAGTGTACGTAAAGTACATCACTATACTTCTTGCATGGGATTTTCAAGGGGATTTTACAACTGTTTGACGAAGGCAATAATTTGATATATACGAGTTTGATATATCTGGGATCGACTGTACAATGCTACTCTTCGTAGACTCCCACAACAATTTCACTTTGACTCACTCTTACAAAATCATGTGACAGACTTCTGCATATGACTTAAGTACGCACAATGATGCTTCACAAGGTTGTCACGACTGTGACACTGGAGATCGGTGAAGCTGTCAAAGTACCATCGTGGATAAACGAAATGTGAATGGAAAAGCACACAGTACTCCCTGTGAGCAAATGATGTGAGCGTGTGATATTGTGTCCCTATATGTCTCCGGTTGCCAAAAAATGGCATAAGCCTCAAAACGAAAAGTGTTCGAGCCGGAATCATACAGACATCGTCCTAAGTGGCAAAAGCACAACCAAAAGAATGCACTCAACTGAGTCTTAACTTCTTGTGTCGTTTGTCCACGATAGTGCAAGTTCCCACAAACTAATACACCTAGGGACACATTATTGAAGGGGTGACGACACAACTAAGATGAGTAAACAAAACAAGAAAATGCGCTTTTCTAATGAGCTAGGTTCAGTGCCTTGAATTGATCGAAGGGTACACAATGTTTTTCACAACATCGGGTAGTCTGTGTGAACGCATTGGCAGCTGTCATTATTCAACCCCAAGGCTAACTACGATGACTGCCACGATCATGCTAACAATGACCAAGAAAACATAAAGGTCATAATATCTCAGTGAAAAACTTAGCTTCTGAGAACATATAATAATGGAAAAAAAAGGTACTATGCCTAAAGCTGTCTTTCACTATGACCAAGAAGGCAGTGACGGCATAACATCTCGGTGAAGAATTTTGTTTCATGAAACACATCATAAAAACAAACGCCAAAGAAACAACAAACGCCATGCCCCAGACATGTCTGTCTCACTATTACCAATAAAGTAGAGGGCGTAAATTTCAGTACAGAATTTTGCTAGTGCAAACACATGGTAAAAACAAACACAAAGAAAACACAACAAATACCATGCCTGAAGATGTCGTCTGTCTCACTATGACCAAGAAGGCAGTGAGGGCATAACATTTTAGTACATAATTTTGATTGTGAGAACATACAATAAAACCAAACAACAAATGCAATGTCTAAAAACACCATCTGTCTCACCATTACCGTGTTCAGGGAAAGAGTTTGCTTGTGCGAACATATAATAAATCCAAACACAGAAGAAAAGAACAGATACTATGCCTAAACACGCCGTCTGCCTCACACTGCCGGTACTGAATAAAATAAAATTAAAATACAGATACATATTTAGGCACCTGTTTTTTAAATTGATGGCATTCTCAAGAGCTACATTATTACTACAAACATCTTTAAGTGATGCAAAGCTTTGCTTCCACTGGCCTTTATGCACTCGTCTTTATGCACTGCATATCTGCATCAGGGATTACGTCAGCCTCATTTTCCCCACAATGCAAAAATGTGTTCAAGTTGCATCGCATTGAACACTAACAAGGTGTTTTTTCCACAAAAGCAGACGACTGTACACCACGTCACATGTGAGGAATCTACAAAGGTCATCATAAAGACAAAACAGACGTTATAAGAGCATGCCAAAAAATGGTAATCGTTTTCACTGTGTTGGCAGTCGCAGTTACATTTCTTCCCACAGATTACAATCAAAGAAACCAAGCAGTCCATTCGTCCAATGCAAGGCCTGAACAGCAGTCCTTAACAGTGTAGTACATAGAGCGTCAAATTGCTAAACTGTGTTAATCAACACAAAAGGCACGTCTCATCTGGTCTAGTCTGACAGGTTGCTACCTGCATTTCAGGCCCACTCTAAAGCCAAACTGAACACGTTGCACACCGCACAAAAAACAAAATGGCTGACATAACAGCAAATGCTATGAAAGAACTTCCCCCCACACATAAAAAAAAAAAAAATAAACTGTTCACGAGCATCACTTGAACGGCAGCTTCCACACAAACAAAACACATCTAATACAAAACCTTGATGAGGCAATCGCTCGCTGTGTCTCGACAGACCTTTTATACATGTATAGTAAGGCTCACTCTTAAAGGAAATAACTAATTAGCATTCACCAATCGTTTACATTTGAAATACAAGATGAAGGCCTCAGATAACTTTTAATGCATGGCCTGGCATTAATACGTCATATCAGCCACGTTTGTGTGACATAGTAAAAGGAATGCCACAGTTATGATGCATTACCACTTAGGTGCTTTCTTTATGAGTGTGCCATACTATACAGCTTACAATTCACTTAACACCATGCAGTTTGCATTTCATGACGATATCACTCTCCAGTCGTCTTAAGGGCGTAACTTCTGCCCGGAATGCAACTGAATGTGGTTCGTTAAAATGAAATAAAATAGAGAAATGTTATAGTCATCTGGTTTCAATATACATGCTCCATGCCAAGCATTCTATGGCGAAACCAAACCCAGTGATAAGAATCTTATCCTGCAAAACGGAGCAAGGTTTGGCCTTCAGGTGATAAGCACAACAACACTTGTGTCCCTCAATACATGCAACAGCACCAGGATGAAAGTTGTTTCTGTGGTCACCAAAGTTGAACTCATGCCACAACGTTTGCGAGGCTGATGCAGGAGGCATTTGTATGCAAAAAAAGCTACTATCTCTTTTTCTATTTTTTTCCTTCATTTTTCTTGTAATTCTAACTGAACTGCCTTAAGCCTGACATCGCAACTGTGTTCCACAGCTTGAATGTGTGTCTGTGAGACAATGTATGTCAGTATGACTACACACTGAGTGAATGATGGTGAAGATGAAGTAAAAAATTGTGAATTAAGATGAATTAAAATGAAATAAACAGTTCATCACACTTCTTTGCTGAAAGTTAAACACCCACACTTTTCAAAACAAGAAAGTAAAGGGGAGGGGGTTCGTTGATGCACAAAACTATTACGTGCACAACTGATATTTACAGAGGTAGTAGTATATGACATGGCAATATCTTACACGATACACAAGATGCCGGTGACAAGCCACCCTAGCTACAGAGTGTTGTATCATTATAGTGGACAAATATGAACAATTTGTTTGCCTCAACTTCCAACTCGTTTTCGCGTTCAAATTACGCATCGAAGTTACATCTAGTGGTGACTTTTGTCAAATGCCACGTTCAACGACAGAGAAACAACATGAAAGACAGGTACCACTGCAAAACGTGACCTTCGACAAAAAATATCACCAGTAGGTGGCAGGTACTGGTAACATTTCTGCGAAAGTGAGGCAATCGTTGAGGTACGAGGAACATTTAAACGTTTATCCTGTAGCAATGCAACACTCTGTACTAATATACATTCATACTACACTGAAGGTTCAGGGCGATGAATCTTTTTTTCTTTTTCACAAGAACGCTGCAGACACATTCTACTGTTTATCACAGTTGAGCCCTTTCACGTCACAAGCAGTAATCGCATGTAAATCTGGAAAACACATAAATACATCGCACACGAGCCTTGGTGGCTAAAAACACCTTTGTGCCCATCTTGAAAAAAATTCTGGGTGCATGCATTCTTCATCAGATGTCTGCTACATGTGCTATTGTGAAATAATGAAATGTGAATGGGATGCTGTCAATTTGAACGGTGAGACTGTGGCTGAACTGACAGAACAACGGTGTGTTAGATTAGTGAAGCAGTGCACTTTTCATAAAAATCTACTGCGCCAGTATTCTACTAACAGCTGGTAGAATCATCTTGTTTTTTTTTTTGTTATTGTGTCTAGATTGTCCTGCTCACATTTTTTAGTCTGCTATGATACGTCGAAAAAAACAAAGAGTAGAACAAAAAAAGCTGGGGTACATACGCAATAAGTTACACCAGCACTTCGCATTCATATTGACAGAACTCATTCTAAATGTGTGCATGAATATGTGTATACACGTATAAATGTATACTACAGTTTTCCTTTGATTGAAGAAAGAAGAGAGAAGAAAAGAAAGCAATGGTTATGTTAAAATGTTGCTGCCCTTTTGCATTGAAAGACAGCATGCATGACGTCTGTCAAACTTGCCATTTCATGAAGCGGCACAATCAGCCCCACAAGTTTACAGGACGCGGGTTCCACGACACATCTGAATTTGTGCTCTCTTAAGGCATAGCACATCTAATTCAAAGAGTCACTGAAGGCTGCAATGACCTAAACCGTGATTCATTAAATCAGAGATCAATGATCCACTCTGAGACTGATTTCCAGGCTACGTGCCCTGGCTTTGTGGGAATTCAGCTTTTCCGTAAGTCCTGTCTCCCGTAAGGTTCCACAGGTGACTGCACTGCCCAGTAATGAGAAATGCAATACCACAGCGTATGCAATTCCAGACCAACAGGTAAAGTGACCATAAAGGCAACAAGCACTTGGCTAAGCAAGTCTCTAAAGCCTTGCAAGTCATGTATTCGAGAGTGTGCACTGATGAACACGCAGTGTCATCATATGAAAAAGGAAGGTAAAGTCACACGCACACACAAAAAAGTGACTGTACAGAGTTCATGAGGAAAAAGGTGAAACGAAACAAGGGGGGAAAAAAAAGAAAGAAAGAAAATGTTGTATACGACTGATGGCAGGACGAAAGAGCGAGCGAAGGACATAAAAAAATGACTGTACAAAGATCACAACAGAGAAAGCGAGAGAAAATGAAAGTATAAAATCATATTGCATGTTAAAAAAAATGTCTCAAACGAGTGGTGGCAGGCCAAGCCCCACCTTGAATCACTTCCACCGGCATCATTCACACGAAGCATATTTGCTGCACAGGTACAAGCACACAATGTTAAAAAAAGGAAAAAAAAGCATGGATAAAAATGCTAGTACTAGTGGATACCGACACTTTGTGAGGTCATGAAACACAAGGAGCGAATCTTTGCAAGTGTAGAAAAAGATGTAGCGATGGAAGTGGTGCTGCTGGCGGCAGATCTGGTCCCCGAGACGTGCTCCTGAGCGAAAAACATGCGCACCCCGTGCCAGTAACCTTGGCGGTTATTGTGCGAGCGGGACTGGGAACAAGGCGGCGAGCCTCTTCTTTCTGGTGGGCTGGGTGGCAGACGACACGGAGTCTAAAATCTCGGCCGAGTCGGCCTCCGAACTGGGCCTAGTGTCTGAAAGGGAGGAACAAAGAAATGTGCTTAACCTTTATGGACGAAAGTTGTCTACCATCAATAAACCTTCCCAAAATATATTCTACAGTGAAGCGATCTAAGGGGCCAGTAGTTCTCGTGTGGTGGCAAAGTGGCCGGCCGGCGTGTTCGATAACAAATGTACGGAGTCGTCCACTCTTAGGGAAATGCGCGAGCGTGTGGCCGCACTCCACGTTGTGCCATCTGTGGCTGCCAGGTGAACTACTTGCACAGGCACGTTGAGAGCCAGAAGTGGCGCCTACGGCATGTCGTCTGCTACTCTGGCGACATGTGCAAAGCCTTGTCCGATACTGGCACCGTAGCTTTGCTTGCATCGTGGTGCACGAATGCCCATCTTTCGTGCCAACTTTCGTAAAGTGCCGAGTGTTTTTGTGGCACAACTAACTGTTTGAAGTGGCAAACAGGTAATCCAAGAATAACAGTTTTTTTTTTTTTTTAACGTCTATGTACTTGTATTTTCACGTTAGGCTGTTTTGCTGCTGCACACAACTTAGCCATCTGTTCACTTGGACGGGGTGGCTGCACTGTTATTGCAGCAACATTGTATGATTTTACAGTTAGTGCATTTAAAATAAATGGATTGGCTCAGCAGGGCGAGCATAGTACTAAGTCAAGGAAGACAGCAAGAGAGACCAGACATTTAAGGAAAAGGAGTGACGAAAACATTGTACAATAGGTTCATGATGCAATATGCGCCTCAGCTCTTCTGACTTTCGATGCCTTATAAACACGATCACCCAAAATGCCAAGAAGCCCCTCATAACCACATAACATCTAAACAAGCAGGCATTCTGCGAGCACTTCTTTACATTTTTGAGCAGTTTGTTTCGCGCTAGGCGATAACAGCCAGTACAGCGATACAAGACTTTTCATCAGGCATACTGCATCGTGATGTACCTAAGCAAATTTACGACACCAGCATGAGGCAATCATGTCTTGTTTGGCAATTTACTTTTATCTAAGGTGGGGAATTCGTGGCAGCTTAGCGCCGAATGTAGCAACTTCAAAATATGCCTAGTTTTCATTACCTGCACATTTCTTTACAGCAGAGATTTCGGAAAAAAAAAGGGAATGGCAGCAACGAACGAGAAGCTACTTTCAAGTGTGTCAGCTAAAAATAAGAAGGAAACATTTCTGGCAAGAAGAAAATTTGCGAATGTTCTCTATTAGCACCAAATGTGAATGCAACACTCCAAATAGCATATTCGCCTTCAGCACAAATGAAACAACTGGTAGCAGCAGTGCAAGGGCGACAGCTGCACTCCGCTGGCGATGGCAAACCAAGAGCAACACGATGTCACGGCAGCACTAATTAGTTTTGTAGCACTGTTACGTATTCAGCAGCAAAACGATCGCTGGTAGTCGGAAAACGGATGACCAGCACCGAAGCCTGGAAGACAATTTCATTTTTCTTTTTGTGAAACCCGCTTTTTGTACACTTCCTGACCAATCACATACGATCAAAAATAAAAATAAATGAGAGTATTGGCGAGCGTGGCAATCCTATCTGAAGATGGAAATGTGAACAAAAAGGAAGCACTGCAGACATAATAAGCACATGCATATTTTATTATGCTTTACGAAAAAAGCACAACTACAGGGAGAAATTGGGCTTAACCTAATTTTTCATAAAACTTGAAAGGAGTGCAAAAATGGGGAATTATTGGGTTTTACCCCAAAACGAGGATCCCTGCATACAAACAACACGTGATGTGACATAACATAACCTTCGTAAGTTACAGTTCTAATATATCAACAAGTTATTATGTAGAAGACGTTGCACACTTGCAAGGTATTGTACTAGATGTTGCAGGCCAGTTCACTATAAGATGCATGGAGTGATGCATTTCTGACACCGTATTACTTGTGTAGCTTTCACAGCATGGCATGGTATGTATGAAACGGAACATAGTGTCAGCTGGCACAAGCTGCATTTAGCTCGAAGTCTGAAATAGGATAACTTAGAGCGACTTCCAAGTGGAGATAGGGAGAGGGTAAATAAGGAAGACTACAAACACTTCGGTGTCATCCTTTAACACCATTAGTGCTGACATACTTATCAAAGGCTCACCATTATCTGCCGTGTCGAACTGCATAAGGTCCCCAGCCGGTGAGATCTCTGGACAGATGACTGGGGACGGCAAGTTGCTTGGAATCGGCCTGTCAAGCAAGTCATCATCCGATGGAGGGAAGAGCTCCAGCAGTTCTGGCTCCGGCAGCGTGCACAGCTGCATGAGCTCTGGCTCCGGACAGAGCTGCATCAGCTCCGGCTCCGGCAGTGGGCAAAGCACCAGCAACTCCGGCTCTGTGCCACTCTCCAAGCTGCTAGCCGTGTCGTCTGCGCAAGCGCTCAAGTTGTTCACCGGAGAAGATGCCCTCGTTGGCTCCAACAGGTGCGGCTCCTCCACGGTGACCTTTGGCCCCCTGTTGACCTTCACCAGGCTAACAGACCGCGAATCCCGGTCCCCGGACAGGGTGAAGTACTTGGGCACTGACTCGAGCAGTTCTTCTAAGCTTTCGAAATGTAGCTGCTGCAGCGGTGGGGGTTTACCATGTCTGCGAGAAAGAAACGAGAAAGGTAGAACACACGAGTAAGAAAAGTCGGTGGGATTCCTAGCAATTCCTTCGGCTCTGAACTTGTTTACTGAAACATAATCGACGGATCGACGGAATATCGGTAGGTCAGGTGCTGACATACCGTATTTTTACACATATAACCCGCATCAAAATTTAATAAATTTGACAGTAAAGTGGGGGTGCGTGTTATATGCAAATTTCGCCTTAAAGTGTGGCTTCATGGAAATGCATGCTGCCCTGCCGTGAAGCCACACCTCATGGCAACATTCTCCGCCATTCAAAGTTTCGTTATCTCCTAGGAAACCTCACCCTCTCTCCACCTCAGCGAACTGAAGCCCCTCCCCTATTTCATGGTCGCCCATATTCCTCCTCTTTATAGGTTGCCACCTTGCGTTTAGTATTTAGTGAACAGCGCACGTGGCCCTGGCAAACCCATATGTCACCCATCCCCGCGGGGCTCTCTCGTTCCATGCAAAATACAGCAGAGAGTCAAATTTATTTTTGCAGAGCCAGAATTTTATTTTTATTTTCTTTTATTATTATTTTTTTGCAGTCAAAAGTCTTTATACGATGATGTTTATGCTGTATTAAACACTTGATGCGAATCCTACTGTAACTCTGTATGTTAACTTCAAGTTATCCTTACGTAAACTTTTTTACAGTATTACTCACATGTTATAATCATGATCCGATATGCATATATGTGCAGTGAACGTCGTATGCTGCCGCTGTAAGGATCTTCAGGGACTCAGTCAAGCTGCCTAGAAAAGCTTTTAGCCCTGAAGACCATCCAGAATTTTGCGGTGAAATAAACTTTGATTGATTGATTGAAATCAGCGTTGGGATTTTCGGCTTGGTTGCATTTTCCCCATCGCTGTTGCCCATACGAGGGTCTCTACGCACGTGCTGTTATCCATTGTTGTGCGAGTGCTAGCTGTGAAGCGATCCAATTCACGTCACACATCATGCGACTTATTCGCCGATATAATGTCCAGCTTGCAAATCCACCTTTGTCAGAATGGGGGAACCGAGCCACTGGCCGTAGATACGTGGATGAGTCATGCATCCGCAAGTGGAGACCATTTTTGCTAAGGTTTGAGCGTTGTTGGATGCAGTTATTTCTGTGGATTATGAGTGCTGATTTTTAAAATTATTCCGGGCTGTTGTAATTGTAACGTGCAAAAATACGGTATCACCAATAGAATAGGTCAATGTCCATAGTAAAAGAAAAAAGAAGAAGGATAACGTTTTGTTTTGTGACCAATGAATCTGTACAGAACCCGAAATATCAAGATGCTTTTTTTCCCACACTGGTCAGGGATCTGTTGCACTACCAATTTACCGAGACTGCAGCAGACCCTTCGCAGCAGGTGCCATCGTCTTCTGAAGACAACGATTTGGTGACGTACGTGATATCAGAGAATTATAGCTTGTCTGTAAACTTATTACTCTTGGTGGAAGGCTGATTTGCCGCAGATTGTTGCGTGATCTCCACACCGGTGACTGACAGCAGTCGCGCGACCAAGTTGCTCACAAAGAGACCAGTCGCAAACGGTCACTTTTCAAGAAATGCAACTATTTTGAGCCAGTCACTCGCAGCTCAATTTTTCAGTCATGCGACTGTAGTTACCAAACTGTTAAACCAATCAGCAATGCGCCAATAATTCTGTTAGTTATATTCTAGAACATTCTAGTTATGTGTTTTCATCCGACATCCTGCGTCACACGAAATACATGGCAGACTGCATGCCTGTAATTGGTGTCCTGCCTTGTGACGCTGGGACGCAGCAGTTCCAGCAATGTGTCGAATGTACATGGTAGCATTTGCAGGAAGCTAAACGGCTGCAAAAGGAAGCACAAAAAGTTTGCACTATAAATTACAACTTAGTCTTGCTAATACTCCCCATCATGTGCACGGAGGTGCACATGATGGTGTGGGAGGTGGGAGGTGGGAGGTGATGGGGTGACAGGTGGGAGGTGGCTAGCATGGCCAGCCACTTACCACGAACGGAAGCACGGGCACATCCACTGACGTTGCTTTTTCTTCGTGGGCTTCCACGCTGCCACGGCCGACACCAGGACAGAGCACGTCAGCACAGTGATGATGTCTTCTTCTTCGCTCGAATCAAAATCCATGGCTTTTGCCAGAACGCAAAACCAGCGAAGTGCGTGTGGACTGTGTAGATCCACAGACTTCTCGTTGCAAACAATAATCTGCGGGATTGCGACTTACAGTTCCCACTCAGCTGGGCTTGCCGGTGTGAGCATCGGTCGCCGGTATGACTGATCCTTTATTTAGTGCAGCCACACAACGTCACACGCTTTAACCAGAGAGGACGGAAAGCTATTATTGTCACCTACACTATTCTGCTGTTGTACAGCGTTGCTGGCAACATCATTTCTAGCATACAATCCCTTCTTAAATTTATTTAACAAAAATGCTCATGAAACACAAAAATTATTAAAACGCGTTGTATTTGTACAAACATCAGATGATGTTGCTTCCAGCTTTGCCACTGTTGTTTATGGCTCCGGTAAACGAGTAATCCGTAATAGGGAAGACGTTTACGGATAGGCTAAAGCTTTCTATAGACTTCGTGCACTACGACCAGAAAGTATCCTACAAAAATCACTCAACTGTGGTGGTAGTGACTATGAGAGCTGCAAGAATGGCGGTTCAGTCAGTGTGAGAATGTGTAGTGAATAAACTCACTCGAGGCAAGTACTCTCTATGAATAGAAGCACGAAGTTTACAAGTTCATAGCTCTGCATCAAGAACAGATTCCTGTAAACTGCATCCGTTAGAGCATCTAACCCTAAATAAATAATGGAGACAAATCCTGACATATTAATTTATACCTAAGTGAATTTGTTACACTGTTTACAAGGGCTTTGCACAATTTCTATTTGCATATTAGTGGTCTATTTGAGAGTCATGCATAACATATCAATTGCGTCCGCTTTAGATGTACTATTAGATGCAATTTAGATAACTGTGACACCATTTTCATTGCCGAATCAGAGTTCTAAACTTCATAGTTTCGTTTTCTGACAATCTGCAATTTTCAAAAATTTTTATGAAGAAATTGAAAGCCTAATAAAAAATCTGCTATCAACAGTCATCAGATTTTAACTTTTCTCTTAAATGCAACAAACCTCACCAAATTTGGCTTAATGGTTGCCGAAAAAAAAAAAAAAAACTATTTCTCTTTTTCCATCTATTTAGATAGGAATCCCCAGAGCTAAAGCTTACTCTTGAGAGATCGTTTTTCTCGAATATTAGCATTCCATTTAACCAGAACATTTTGACTGGAAAATCCCCCCCCCCCCCCCCCCAAAGAGCAAAGTAATTCACACGGGTCTATCACAGATGCTGCCCTCCTCACCTTCGACGGTAAGCGTCTTCAAGCAGGGCCAAGGAGAGCCGTGGTTCCTCGCCGGGTTCCGTGAGGGACCAGAGCAGACGACGCAGCTGCCAGGCAAGCCGGTACCGAGGCGACAGCTTCACTCGGCCAGCGTCCCGGTAGAAGACAATGCAGTCATTGTGCTCCAGGCCACGCAGGAGCGAGAGATTCGGGTACGAGCCGCAGCGCTCGTGGAATGCAACCCACAGCTGGTCCAGGTCCATACTGCTGTCGGGCTCGGACAGCAGGTCCAGGACGCACTCCTCATCCCGCCTCTTCTCCAAGCTGTCTTCTTCGAATTGCCTCGTTTCCTGAGCACGGCGGGACTGGTTATCAGTACTGATTGATCGGCTGATTCGTGGGGTTTAACCACAAAAAGCCCAAGATATCGTTTTGGTAGACCAAGCCAGATACCTTGAAATGCTAATTTACGGAAATAAGAAATCCACAGTAGAACCTTGGATATGCAGGAGGAGAGGTTTAGTTCTAGATAATTCGGCAAATCAATAGGGTTATAGTATACTGTACCCATATATTGCATTTGTGATGAAGTACTTAAATTCTTTTGTTTAGCGAAGAAAAAAGATTTGCAAAACACGCTCGCGATTATATAATGTATTCATATTTTTTGTTTGCCAATATTACCATTTGTACTTGCCCTTCCTGTTATAATCCCATGAGGGATTGACAGTATGTGAAATAAATAAATTAATAATTTACTACAGAGGTGAGGCAGGAGGAACGGGAATGTTTACACAACTTAATATATTGCCGAGTTCATTTGCCACATAGATACAGGATGAATTGCGAATAATTTGCACCAGACATTCACAAGGATGTCAAATCGGGCAGGCTGGAACTCGTTTATGGTAGCAGCGCTCGGCAAAGTGAACACTGCTTTGTTTGATACGGCACATACGTCCGTGTCGGCAGAAAATAAAAAGAATAGCCATGTTTTCCTTATTCATTTCAAGACAAATACAACTATATGCATGCCTTCTGTGTTCTTTACCTTTTCCAAACAAGACTGTCATCTTTTCTAGAAAAAAAAAAAGTATAAGCACAATCACACAGGATGTAACGTTTTAACATTGCCAAGAACCCTTGAGCTGGCAGGCTCTGCCATTTCCTCATTGTAACAGAGGGCTAAGTTACTCTCCAGCTTGGTTTCTTCTGACGTCAAGTGTATGCTATATTATTCGGGTAGTGACATGGACAGACGTCAGAAGTCTGCGTTGCGATGCTGTTATCTTTACCTGTTCCATTTCTTTATATAAGAATATTTTTTATTTTAGCATTATCATGTTTTCCTTTATTTTTGCTGCATAACAGAGAAATAGAATACCCGAGGCACTTTTTTACCACACTCTATCCAGGGCAACTCATGCATAACAGAACAGACCAGAAGCAAACAGACTTGTTAATTGACACTCTAGCCATGTTCTGAACATGTACCTTTCTTTGCCATGCCTTCCATGTCCATGAATAGTGAACAGTTCGCTTATCTCGCAGTACACGTACTTTCCCAGCACACTACGAAGACCGGTGGTGTTCCCCAAGTGTGAAGTGTGTGCATCCCTGTTGGCATACGCCAACGGGTTGCTCTTGTGAGACCGGAGAGTTGATGCCATGAAAAGAAAACACACCTCTTTAGCGACGGGCGGCGGCTGTGACGTTGGATGCCGGTAGCTGGGTGCTAGCCGCACCATTTTCCGACTGCCACTGCTGCGCACCTGGGCCAAACACAAAGTAACGATTAAAGGGGGCAGTAAAGGGGGGCATTCACACGGGGGAAGCGAACCGCCTCCCTGTTGCAGGGGGAGTGCACCCTGTGACGCCGACGTCAAGCCTTCGTCAGGTGGCACGGCCACGGGGATCTCCCCGCAGGGACAGGGGGGGAGCAATTCTTCCCGGCCTACAAACACTCCCCAACAGCTGGGAAGGTGGATGCGCCCAGTCGTCACACACGCATCTGCTCTGCGGCGGCGGACGACCTTGCTGCTCACGGAGGAGGGAGAGGTGGCTCGTGGGAAGTGTCATCACGGATGCCCCTTCCCCTGATCCCCGGGGGAAGTCCCCAGTGCGAACACCCCTTAAAGGAAATAAGTTGATGATGATGGTGATAATCATAATTCCTTTAGCCTCACTGTGGGGGATAGGCCACATTGAGTTGTATTAAAGATATATTGATGCCCTTGCCTTCATGTCTATCATCACTCGGGCGACGCTTCAGTCTGCTCTATGCTTGGGCTCCTCGAGCTGCGTGTTCTCATGAATAAATCACTGGCTTCTTGTTACTGGCCTGGCTGGTCGCCTACGTATCTGTCTAGCCTATGACAAGACCTACAACCTCACTTCGGTTACTATAACACGGCAACTCAGATGTGATGAAGTCGTTGCACGCTATTGCGTCAAGCCTGCATTCACGCTCGTCCCCATCGCTCGTCGGCCCACAAAGCTGTAAAGGCACTTTTGTCTTTCTTGAGGGCGACTGGCCTATCCTAACGCCTTTGACTTGCTAAGAGCCTCTGTGTGCGTGTGTGAGCTCACCGTGGCCCCTTTTCCTCGCCCTTCCCTACATCTGTCTCATCTTTCTATTCCCTCTTTTCCGTCCCCCAGAGTAAGGTAGCCAACCAGACACATTTCTGGTTAACATCCCTGCCTTCTCTCCTTATTTACTCCTCCTCCTACTGGTGTATGAGAACAACTGCCAGGAAATCGTTGCACCGTGTGACTGGATGGGGCACGGTGACCAATGCCAGTGAACTCACTCGAAACTCTGAGAGAGGGTCGACAGAGCTTGCAGGTACCTAGTGTGTTGGGCAGTGAAGTGTCACAGGTTAAAGGCAGCTTCAACCTGGGCAAACCACATGGCAAGATCCCGCAGCAAGAACTGCGGTAGCTGTACCTGGACCACAGACACACTACCCAACACTAGTACCCAACACTACCCAACGTAGCTGCTGTCTATCTATAGACTATCGGTGAACACATGGCAGCCATGCCCGTGGCGACTCTACAGTCTACCGTGTCACGGTTTGTTGCAATTTCCCTGGAAATGGCATCAACGCCTAAGACAATCACAGCCTCAACGAACCCCAAACTCGATATGCACTTACGACCAACACTCCTAAGCTCGACCTCGGACCGTGGTGCACCTTTCGTTGAGTATTTATCGGCGCCAACGTGCCTTTGGGCATTTTGGTCTCAGGCTTCCTCAGCATCTTCGCTCTCAGTTTCAACCTACCGTATTTACTCGCATAATAGGCAAACTATTTTTTCAGAAAATCCGGCGCGAAGTTCGGGGTGCGCCTATTACGCGGGGTAAAATTTACGAAATTTTTTCAACTCGCATTCCCGCGCTTTAAATTTTAACATATGTCAGGAATATGGCTACTCTCACATAATTCACCAATAAATCCAGCATAAAAGGGAAAATAAAAGCTACCTACTTACCTTTTAATGAACAGGCGAGAGACGTTGACTGAACACACACGTAAAATTTATTAAGACTATTCAGAGTCCGAGTCCGAGAGAACATCCTCATCACCGCCGGGTGGAGACTCGTCTTCCTTGTCTGAGCTCCACAGCATGTCGTCTTCGCTTGCATCCAGTGCATTGGAGATCCCAGTCTTCTTGAAACTTTTCCTGACGACGTCATCCGAGATCTCCCGCCAAGCTTCCACGATCCATTCGCACAGCATTTCCATAGGCGGCCTCTTAATTTTGCCACCGGGGGTTAGTTGACGCTGTCCTCCAGCCATCCAATTGGTGTAAAGCCTTCGAACGTTGTCCTTAAAAGGCTTATTTAGGGAAACGTCCAAAGGTTGCAGCACGGAAGTGAGGCCTCCCGGAATCACGGCAATATCCGTACGCACCTCTGACAACTTCTCTCGGACACGTTCTACAAGGTGCCCGCGAAAACTGTCTAAAACGAGCATGGCCGGATACAACAGGCCGCCCGGCCGCCGGCCCCAGACGGTCTTCACCCAGTCCACCATCAATTCCGCGGACATCCAACCTTTCTCTTGGACCCTCACGTGTATGTCTCGAGGGAAATTTCCCTTTGGGAGCGTCTTTCTCTTAAAAATAACATAAGGCGGCAGTTTGCGTCCATCCGCAGTCACTGCCAACATGACAGTACACCTTTGTTTTTCAGCGCCAGATGTTCGAATAAGCACACTCCGTGCACCTTTTTCCTCTACTGTTGTATTTCTTCGCATGTCGAAACAGAGAGGAGTCTGATCTGCATTACCTATTTGTGACAAAATGAAGTTTTTTTCCTGCCGGAGCCGTATGACGAAACGGTGGAAATCGAGTACCTTGTCCTCGTATGCTGAGGGCAAGCGCTGGCACAACGTTGTGCGCCTCCTCAAGGTAAGTCCGTGGCGTCGCATGAAGCGCGTTGTCCATCCGGAGCTTGCTTTGAAGTCTTTCGCTGCGATGCCCTGTGCTCGGGCAATTCTGCGTGCCTCCGTCTGCACTATGTCGAGAGAAACTGCACAACCGTCCTGTCGAAGGCCCCGTATGTGTTGAACTAGTTGATCTTCCACTTGAGGATACTTCCCCGACTTTGCACCGCGGAAGGCCCGTCGCGACTTCTTTGTGGCCTGAAGTTTTTCTTGCTGACCTCGCCAGTAGCGAATGCTTGTCTCTCCGACACTGAAATGCCTGCTTGCAGCACGGTTCCCATGCTCGAGTGCATACTGCACAGCTTTCAGTTTGAATGCAGCCGTGTAGCTGCCGTACTTGCCCATAGCGGAACACGCGACCACACGAACTGCACGCCGTTTGCAAAATGGCGAGATGCGGCGATTTGTCTTTTCTTTGCCTGTGTCGGAATGTGTAGAGCATTGATGGCGATGGCACTGTCGCTTGTGTCGAGTCGCCCGGCCTCCGAGAGTCGCCCAGCTTTCCGAGCTGCCTAAGCGAAGGTAGCGAAAAGCTTATATCCGCGCGGCGGTTTGGAGAGGAGGGGGGTGTTATCGATAGTTGATGGAAGAATTATTTTTCGCTCGTTGATGCGTTTTTTTTTTTCTTTTTTTCTTTTTACGGACGCGTTAAGTCCTCGTGCTCGCTGGCTACGCGGCGGTTCGGGGAGGGGGGTGTCGGTAGTTAATGGAAGAGCTAGTTTTCGCGATGTTCCATGTGCTGTGGGCCCTCAGCAGCTGCGACGGCAGCAACACTAATGAGACTAGTAGTCCAGCAAATGCGTTGATAAGCTTGGGTTGTGAAATGTGCTAGCGTTTCTTTTTTTCACCCGAGATGGAGGGGGCAGGAGGGCATCGGCTTGCAATAGTGTAAATGCGGTACTGACCACAGTGCCAAGTTCGGGGTGCGCCTATTATGCGCGGAAATAAAAAAATCAAATTTTCCGCGACCAAACTGGGGGTGCGCCTATTATGCGAGTGCGCCTATTATGCGAGTAAATACGGTACATTTGAGTAGCCTCGTGGACACCGCCTCACACTTGCCCTTTCAAGGACTCCTTGCTCTGTTCACCTTCCCGATCGTGTTAAGCCTGAGCTCACGTCATACCCTGTGGACCCATCAACGTAGGCTTACACTTTTGTCTCTACACCATCACATAGTATGTGAACTTAGGAGCAGGCAGCAGGCCTATAGACCCTCACATGCTACCTGAAGGCATCAAAGCTGCCAAATTTGAGGTCCCTTGCTGTGCAATGAACAAAACGGGGAACCGAGGACCCTTATTCACCACATTTATTCTAAGGTGGTCATGATTATAAGGCAAGGGTGCATTTGGGGGAGACAAGAAAAAAAAGAAAAAAAAAAAAAAAAGAAACTGAAGTATGCACACTTAAGTATGTGCACTAATATACAATATATATATAAGGTGATTTAGAGTAGCCAATGGGTTCACTCAGTGGGGATAGCTTGAAATACTGAATTAGTTAACAGGCAAAATGCAAAATTGTGACCATGAAATAGGGGTAAGGGAGCTTCCACACATGGAATGCAGGCTACACATAAATTTTGCTTCAAGGCATTGCTTCACGGCAGCGTGAGCTTCACCTTATAACGTGGCCTCATAGCATGGCGGCGTACGGTGCCGTAAAGGTATGCTATAAGGCGAAATGCGTGCTGGCTACGCTAATAGAGTGAAATTTGCACTGCTGTGAAGTCACACTCAATGGCAAAATTTGTGTGTAAAAGGGAGCGGGGAATTCACGGAATAAAACCTCGCCTTATATTCAAATGAATTTGGTATGTCAGTGACCATCATATGAAGTCAACAAAGAATGAAGTGAGGGAAAGCATAGGAAAAATTACTGGTTTTAATAGAAATGTAGAATTGATAAATTAAAGGGAAATAAAAGTGAACAGAAAAGCAACTTGCCGCTGGTTGGGCCCAAACCGATATCTTTCGCATTATGCGTGCGATGCTGTACCAAGTAAGCTTGAGCTATCGCAGTGCCGTTTTCCCATCCACTTTCTTGAGTAGTTGCATGCGGGTACTAGACCTAGCTGTGGGAGACAGCGCCAGTCAACGCCATGGCAGTGGATGTGGCCCATCCTTTTATCATCCTGCGACACTCAACTGATCAGTTATGCGGCATTGAGTTTTCAAACCTTGAAATTCAGATTTAACAAGCATGGGAAACTTCGCGTATAGCCTAGACATACTGGAGTGAGTTTTCCAGTTGTGGATAGTTGAGCAAACCAGTTAATTATTTAATTGCCATACTCATTAGGTTACAACAAAAATAATCCTTGACTTGTTTTTTGTGCAAATGTTACTTCCCATGGCCAGAAATGAAGGTGAACAAGTTGTTCTAATTTTCGTTGATGTGGAACGGCGTTTTGGTGTTGCAGGGTAACCACAATGTGAACAAGGTGCTCGTATTGGGTGCCAAAACGTCAATCTGTGTTTTGAATTTTTTCAGTTGGCGAGAGTACGCTTACTCAGCCAGGGTTAACCACAGGTGACACTTGGTAATGTGAACTGCGCCATCCAATTGTTCCACCCACCTCGGCAACGTCAGATATGGCCTGTATGAGATGGGCCAGCTTCCCAAACGGCCTGTAGTTTGAAATGCGAAGAGGCCGGCCAAACAGCTGCTGGTAGGCGGCGCTCAGCTCGGACAACGGAAGGCCTCTGTCGCCGGTCGGACCGAGCAGACAGACCAGTTCCTTGGCAAACTGGCGCAGGCGCTCTGCTTGCTCCATCGTCGGATCCGGCGACACTATAAGGCAACAGGCCATTTTTTGAAAATTCGCATACCCTAAAGGCCCACAAGTGCCTTACATAGGGGTGCTGCAAGAAATCAAGAATCACTATACAGTCAACTCTTATAAGTTACACTCCGCGGAATTCGACTCGTCACTTGCTTCTAAACCACTGAAAAGTCCTGGAAGAAAACCATGGAAGTAAAATTTGTTTAGTTTGAATGCGAAAGGGTGCCACTTCAGCCAGTTAAATCCTTTCCACTGCCCCCTCATGCACTCAGTGGTTACTAAGACTTGAAAACACAAGGTGTTCAGCGGACGATGCTGCTACTTCCCGAGGTGTGAAGCCGTTCTACTCTATTTTAACTTTACTTTTCGGAAATTTATTTTTTCCTTTCAGCCCAACGCTGAGGCAGCGTTTAAAGACGTCATCTCTCGTCACTGCATGACGGTGAAGTTACGCTTCAAGAACAAGAAGCAGAACACATTACAGACTACATCAAGCAATAAAAAAAAAATATTCGAATTCGTTCATCTTTCTGTTAAGAGTTGTGCTTTTGGTATAGTAGAAGGGTAATTTACTAAAACTTAACTTATGGGGTTTTACGTGCCAAAACAACTTTCTGATTATGAGGCTTGGCGTAGTGGAGTACTCCGGAAATTTTGACCACCTGGGGTTCTTTAACGTGCACTTAAATCTAAGTACACGGGTGTTTTAGCATTTCGCCCCCATCGAAATGCAGCCGCTGTGGCCGGGATTCGATCCCGCGACCTCGTGCTCAGCAGCCCAACACCATAGCCACTGAGCAACCACGGCGGGTAATTTACTAAAACAGGCGAAATCATTTTTCTCTTTGATGTTGCCTTAAAGAACAGCCCCAAATGACGAAAATCAATCCGATGTCCCCGAAGTCGTATACTGTCAAGTTAGTAAGTGCCAGAATGGGTCACTGATGGTTCATGAATAGATCATCATTTTGACTGATTTTATTCAGACTGTTCTTGGCCTGCTATGCTGGCATGTACTGGGGCCCACTGTGATGCCACTTCTTGTTCCCGTTCAGTAGCCAAAGTTAAACAACAGTTAGTATACATTATTTGTCCGTGTGGATGGCTATCAAGATGGATATTCAATATTCAAATTTTTCATCTACCAACTGGGTTGGATTAGCTTGAAAAAGCCTTGTGGCCATTTATCCAAATAAAATCTGCTTGGCTTACCGGACAACATTTTCGAGGACTTTCAAGAACACAGCAAAATTTAAGAGGCCTTCAAGGCTTCGAAAATTGGTTCTTCAGTGTAATATTCAATCATTTTCAATGATCAACTGGACTGAATTTCACAAGCTTTGTGGCAGGATATCCAAAATGTTTCACTAAAAGTGGCAGAAAACAAAATTCAATAATTTTTAAGCACTTGGCAAAATTTAAGGGGCCTTCAAGGCCTTGAAAAACACATTTTCTAATTAAAGCGTTTGCAAAGGGTTTTATGTTCCAGTGAGAGCTCCGTTTGATAAAAATAACAAAAAGAAGTACAGTAACTAGGCCACTAGGAATGCACGCAAGAAGACAAGCAGGAAACATCATAGTCTTTTTCAGCACAATTACCATTCTCTGCTTCTCACAGAAGATTGGAAACATAATAGTCTTTTTCAGCACAATTACCATTCTCTGCTTCTCACAGAAGATTACTCACCCAAGTCAGGATAAGTGATAAACGTATTGCCTTCCTTCCGCTCCACCTGTTATAGAGAAAAGAAAGAAATTCACATATTAGTCACTGTTAACATGCAGATAAGCTTGTAATTAGGGGAGTGTAAATACCAAATGTAGTAGAATCTCATTAATTCGAATTTTCGTTTAATTCGAAATGATGCTGCGGTCCCATCAAAGTTATATGTATTCCAATGAGCGAAAACGCCCAGTAATTCGAACGCACAAGCATTTGCGATGGTTAATTTGAACATAATGCACTCTGACAATGCTCTCAACAACGCACCAAATCAAGCGGCAGTGCAAATCAAGCGACAGTGCAAATCAAGTGGTGGCACTCACCACAAGCACCGTTGCGGGCACAGCATCGAGCAGGTCATCCAGGGTGCACATTCCGTAGTCAGCCACTTCCAGTGGCCGGTTGTATGCACCCTGGAAATGGCTGAGTAGGGTGGACAGTGACATGGTCTTGGGGGCGTCAGGCTTCTTAAACAGGCGCTCAATGTCCGAGACGAACCGCTTCATCTGTTCCTCGTGCGTCAGTGTGATGATGCCGTTAGAGCCGTGGCCCAGGACCTGCGGAAGGTCGACAACCAGCGCTTAATGGCACCTTCAACTGGTCGTTTCGGAGCGCTCTGGAAATGCTACAACGTCCATATTAAGCAATTTTGAAGTTGTACTGCAGATCTACCGGATCTCTTGCGAAGTGGTCCCTTGCTGTGGTCATCAAGGCACCACTACCTGCTGAAAGTGGGGCCACACTGATGTCACCGACCTGACTTCTGTCTGTGCCGTAGATCCTTGTTAACTTCATCAAACAGAACAGCATATAGCATGCAGAACTGCCACACCTTATAATTTGGTACAGAGAAAGCCAAGAAATGCTAAAATTTGATGAAAAATACGAAAGAATGTTTCATTATTCAAAATGTTGACTACTTTTAAGAGACTCGCAGACTTCACTCTGTAGGGATGCTGGGAGCAGGCAAGCAGGAATGCTTACTAAGTTTATTAATGAAAAATTCACGGGACAGTTGTCGACGATTCGGTTGTCGTTGCACATTGGTTCTATCAGTTGATGTCGCGGCTGTGCGGGTTCGCCCATATAATCCACATGCCCGAAAAACGCTCCACAATATATCACTCAGATTATTTGTCATCTTAGAATTAGTTTTGCCCTAACCTATATGCAAATGAAGAATAAGAAAATACAGTAGAACCTCATTCATACGTTTTGAAAAGAACCGCGAGAAGAAATGTACTAACTGAGAAAACGTACAATCTAATGTGACTAAAAGAATTATGACAGACTCAACTATTGTTGACATTTATGTAATGCGAAGCGTCACACAGACTGTTTTGGCATGAGACGCCAACATGCGTCAAGCTGGTGATGCCCAGGTGACCTGAGATGTGTTTTGTTGTTTTGTTATTATGTGGTGTTTTAGGACAGCGACCAGAAACCGAAGTGAAATTGAGCTGGTGGGCGATGCCTAACGCCGCCGAAGCGAAATGCAATGCCTGCATCGCACTGTCTGCAGCAAGGAATGGCAGCGCGTCTGGTTTATCGCCTACTAAAAGCTACCAATAGCACTACGCACCACACGCTGTAAAACAGATAGGTGAAGATGCTTACTGCAATACGTCTGGCAGCAATAGCTGTGAATGCCGTGTGCAACAAGCTGTGCAGAGATTTGTTGGTGCCAGAATAAAAACTGTGTGTGCCGTCATATTCACACGAGACAGGTGACTATATACGGTTCTTGATCGCGTGCACCTCGCGCTTTTTCTTGTTCACACGAAATCTAGCGGCTGGAAAACGTATAGGATCCCAGACTGCACCAAGGAACGGTGGCACGTTTTGGCTAACGCCTACTAAAAGCATGCGCTACGCTTCCGGCGGCACCGTGCATTGTGAAACAGATAGGCGAAGATGCTTATCGCACTAGGATTGGCAGTGGTAGCCGTGAATGCTGCAAGTAACGACCCCGGAGGAGATTTGCTGGTACCGAAATGAGAAAGTGATTGCACGCCGGTGTTTTCACGTGAGGTGGGCGGGCGAGTACTGCGGTGAAGCTGCAGCAGTGGGCAGCTATATACTGTTCTTGATCACGCATGCCTCGCGCATTTTCTTGTTTACATGGGATCTAGCAGCCGGAAAACGTATCATACGATCACAGTTTGGAGACATACTCAACGTTTGTGCCAAAAAATCGTGTATTCTGGGAATATATGAACCAGTAAAAAATAAGCGCAACTCTATTCGGGCATTTTTTGTGTTCTTGATTGTGAATGTCGGTGCCGGGAGAACGTACGTAACAGAAACATATCAACAAGGTTCTATTGTATTTGTTCCAATATGAAAACTGTAAATGAGCACAAAAAATTGTAAAAGTTGGCAGGTGCAAACAGGCATGCTTCATACATTTCAACGCACCTCCACTGACTGATCTGTACAAATCCTGAAATGTCGATGAGAGCTTTGTTCCCGTCTCTTGACTGCAAGTCATGCAGATCATGAAACTTCAATGCACGCTTTGTACAGTTCCCTCAATTACGATCTGCACAGATTACAAAACGCCGATGTGCCACTGTGCAGATCCCCCTGACTGTGATCTGAACAAATTCCGAAACATCAAAGCGTACATTTGACACTATAGTTGGTGACCTGTTTTACTGACGCAGAAGAGTCAGCACAGCAAAGCAGCGGCGGTTAGAGAAGTGTCTCACCTCAACGACTTCTGGGATGTTTGCCATGAGGTCGGACACTTTGCTGCAGGCAAAGTTCAGCAAGCAGATTGGACGGGAATAATGATTCTTGTACACTTCCTGGAACCTTCCGAGTTCCAACCTGCAGTGCGGCTGTGCACATAGCAGGTCCACCATTTTGGATGCAAACTCTTCCATGGTTGAGCCCTTTTTGACGCTGCCTGCAATGAGGCAATGGTCAGAAATGCAAAGCAAAGCATAGCACAGCTCGCCCTGCTGAACTTCACTTCGATTCGGATAGGAGTTATCCGTGTACCATACCTGCCAACATGTGAATGTTAAAGTTTATAAAAATCCAGTGAACACAGGTGTCGCGGCTTGGGCTAGTCGGTACACTGCAACTTTAACGTAACACACAAAAAAGGAGGACAAAAAATAAGAGACCAAGACACGTGTGTCTGCTTTGCCCTTGTTTTTGTGCACTACAACCGTGAAGCCTGTGAACGCAACAACAAGGGGAAAGGAGGGGGTGGTACTTACAACACAGATTCTTTTAAAGCTCACCTTGAGTGCACATTTTTTGGGGATGTATATGCACTTCGTTACCTACTGTTCACATTTACATGCCGCAAACAAGCAGTAGTGAATCTGGAACAGCAAAGGCTGACAAGCAACCCAGTCTTTTTATAAATCAGTGACCTTCTTTTTCAGTGAATTGGCTGTTGCCGATTTCGCCTGCTTCAGGAACTCCTCTGTATAAACTTGCTCAAAGCAAGTATCCCTCTGGTGTCCTTGGTGTCCTTTCACCATCAGAATTTCTTACCCTTCAAATGGAAGAGCAGTGTGCAAAACTCTTTCGTGGACCAAGTTTTTTTTTTCATAGAACTTGATACAACATTCACAAAGTCATAAAGTGAGCCCAAATTTATAAACATTAGGGCAAATTCAGAACAGCTGGCAGGTATCGTTTACTTACTGGAGAAACGGCACAGAAAAACAATAATGGGGAAGAAAGTGAGTTGGACTATGACATGCCTTTTATCGCTTCAGGACTAGTAGTAATTAGTGACAGGACTATTTTGCACTTTCAAATGGAGCCAACACAATTAGATCTGACTCTAAAACTGAAAAAGAAGCAGAAGACACTTGTCTGTCTTGAATACAAAGAGCGAGGGATGAAAAAAAAAGAAGACAGCACGGAGACAGCGGTTACTTTGCATCATAACACATGTTTTGTCAATACATACTCTTTAGTAGGAGTGTACAAACAAGGAACTTTTGAGACTGAGAATGAATAAAAACCAAGTACAGTCAAATAGCCCCATGGCAATAGCCCCATGGCCACTAGCACCAATGTATGTAAATATATACCGTACACTCTGATTGACCTTCATTGCAAGATGCAGCAGATGTAACTTTACCCCACTCAATACATAGCAAGCAATGGCGCAGATGCCACAGAAGTAGTGCAGTCATAGGAGTTTCATTTCGTGCATTCCACAGTGCAGTTGTTTTTGATCCCACCCCTGAATTTGCATCAATTTTTCTGACAAGTGTGATCATTATGCCAGTAAATACAGTATATTGTTAAAACTGGTATCATTATAAGTGGGTTCGAATGTATAGGGCGAGTATTACCACCCAGTCTGGTGAAACCGTATGCGCCGTCGGTATCAAATGAAACACGAAAAGCAGTGCGCGTGGTAGAGTTTGTACAGTCATCATTACTGTAACGTCACCTTTTGTCGCTTTCAAATAAAGAGAGCCAGAACAGAAACAAAAATATCGCAGTATAGGGAAAGCATCATCGCGACATTGTGGTCAAGCCAGATGTGCGCACCTACATGGTGATGACCGGAGGGCGCACACTGTATGTCCAGTTATGCGCTCCGCTGTTCCTGTTTCATTTGATGCCGACGGTACCATCAATCACAGGGTTACCGCGTGCTCACCTATTTGCTTGGGCGGCTCCCGCTTGGCTCGTTTGAAGCCCCGCTTGGAAGTCACGACACTGACACCCGGCACTGATGCCACCAGGTGTTCCAACGGCACGGTGCCTGCCTGCCACTTCTCCAACTTAGTTGCCATGGGCAGCGGCCCAAACTCGGCCCTGTAACACGCCTTGAAGCTGCGCGCCACACGGCATCCGTGCTTTAGCCAAAGCACGCTTCACATCAAGCAGAGCAAGCAAACTGCAATGTTAGACAACACTGAAGTACAGTAAACTACTCATAAATTTGATCTTAGTAGATTTTAAAGATTTCGTAAACCCTGCAGGCACCAATTAAATCTGTACATTTGAAAAGTTGGTTTCAACCCATTTCTTGCATCACCAGAATCGTGTACAAAAGAAAAAGAAACGAAAATACTAGGGCTTTATTTGCTAAAACCGCAATCTGATTATGAGGCCCACTGTGGTAAGGAGCTCTGGATTAATCCTGACCCCTATGTACGGGCACACAAGCAGCCGGGATTGAACCTGCAACCTCGAGCTCAGCAGTGCAACGTCATAGCCAGTGGGCTACTGGGGCAGATAATCGTGAAAAGCTTACAGCTGCAGAAAAGATTCGAATTACTTTCTTTTTTCTTTTTTTTAATGATTCCGAGTGAACTTTGTGAAGTTCACTGAATGTGGACAACAAGGGGGAGCTCTCTACAGGAATAATGGATGTGAGAATATAATAAACTATTTTATGTTCAGCATTGGAGGAAAGCATTAGTCCAGACTGCATCTTTCCCACTGCGTGTGCGCTGCTTTACCAGTTATGCTACCATGGCAACCATCCTCCCGTTCACTTTCTTTGGTTCTGAGCACGTGCGCAAGATTATCCCCGAGAGTGTTATCCAGCACTGCTCACAACCATGGCAACGGACATTGAACATCTCTTTAACTGCAGGCATCGCGCAGCATGTAAGCTTAGGAGCAGGCTGCCGGCCAATAAACCTTCACAGGCTAGTTGAAGCCATCAAGACTGCCAAATTCAAGGCTTTCACTATCAAACCATTTCTGGGGCATCAACCATTTCATTATAACCGTGTTTAACTGTACTATGTGCAAAAGCCCACTTTACCTGTCCAAGAGCAGGGAGCCATCGTGGATGTCCAGCAGCTTCCCAAGTTGTGTGATCCATGTTGCGCGAGGTAGGCAAACCTCGGGCAGTGGTTTGAGCAAGAGTCTGGGTGTGCCAGGTGACGCAGCAACAGGTGTGGAGTTGTCATGAATCGGGCAGTACAGAGGTGATCCTGTCTGTAAATGTTGGGACGGCAACTGAATGCCATCGTTCCGATTCGTTTTTAAAGGGGTCCTTGAAATGCTTTTTGAATGTAATAAGAAAACATTTCTGACCTGTAAACAAGGACCCTGTGAACATGTGAGCCAAACATTATCACACTGCATGCAGCAGGGAATTCACAATTTTGCATCACAAACAGTGAAAGATCACTTGCTCCCTCCTTCACAATGTTGTCATGCAGTTACTTCGCAGGCAGCCAGGCCTACCAACAGTTTTTGACCAATTTTGTGATCGCGAGAACATCCTCAGTAATACCATTGCTGCCACTTTTGAGTCAAATAAAATAAATGATAAGTATGTGTCTGCAATCTCAAAGAGACAGAAAAAGCAATTGATCTTTGCATGACAGTTACGCCCAGCAGCATCTACTGCGTGTGGCCTCCATGATAGCTGCAGCATCTTCGGTAGCATAGATACTGCGGCCGCCAAGAGTGCCGTGACAAGCCCTCTCACTAGCGAGACGTTCAACCTTTGGGCGGGGCTTTTCACCTGTGCCATTTCCCCTGTGTAGCTTTCAGCGTGCTAGTGTAGATGAAAGGAGAGAAAGTCTGCAATCGATGCAACAACTACGTCTAAGTTAGTTGAAGGGCTCGGAAACCTTTTGCAGCAGGGGACTCACGAGGCGACGTCCTTTAATAGTGCGGCTATTCTACGATTAACTTGAGAAGCGTTTCAGAGTTAGTTTATTTGTTTTCAAAAATTGGTCGCCAACCATTGGAGCATGAGCATAATAAAACCTTAGTGCAAATGGCATGATACAGGAAGGTAACAGGACAAGGTGGTTATTCTCAACTTGCATGTTTATTACATCATACCTCTATTTATAAAAATTCAGTCATAAGGAGCATGCATAGAGGAGCCATCGTCACATCAGACAGACAGAGAGAGGGGTAGAAAAAATTGTGAAAATAAAAATTCAATATTGTACAGAGCTACAGAAGCAACACTGACACACTCTGGTCTAAGTGATAATATTAAATAAAGTTTCTGATATAATTTTTGAGCTTCTCTCAACATGCAAAGAGAAGAAAGCATTACAGGCTATACGATAGCTACCTGTGTGGCAATTAAAGGTATAATATTTATGACATCGAGATGCTCCTTTTTATTTTAAGATTTAAGTAAGTTAAAGATTACGCAAAGAGCAATGAAACGAAAATTGATAGGCGAAATGTTAAGAGACAGGAAGAGAGCAGTATGGGTCAGAGTGCAAATGGCAATAGCTAATATTCTAGCTGACATTAAATGAACAAATAACCGAGCTCGGCAGACCATATAATGTGTAACGCAGATAACCGGTGGACCATTAAGCCGAGACCACACGTACGCTTGCAGACGCGCGCTAGCTCGCGTCCGCGCGCCTAGTGCCTGCCGCACCTCGCGAGTAATGGTGGTTTGCATCGACAAAGACGCGCGACAGCGAGCGCTCACTGGGCTCATTCACAGATGCCTCGGCAGGCGCCGCTTCGTACTTTGTTACTGACAGCGTTTCAAGATGCTTCGATACTTATAAACGTCATTGTTATATTTTTATAGCTGTTAGATCAGTGCAAAAAGGAAGGAAGAACCACATTCTTGCACGATATAAATCTGCTTCACTGAGAGTTGAACGCTCCGCGCCGTAGCTGCGTAAACAGGCGCGCCGACGCGAGGCAACCCAAGCGCGCCATGAGCGCGCAATAACAGAGAGGAACTGTTCCCCGAGATCACGCCGCGTTTCGACGCATACGAGCCATGCCGCACCGTGTGCGCATGCGTGGGCGCGTGAACGCGAGCTGGCGCGTGTCCGCAAGCGTACGTGTGGTCTGGGCTTTAGAGTTATGGAATAGGTGCCAAGGGAAAGGAAGCGCAGTTGAGGACAGTAGAAAATTGGGTGGGGTGATGAAATTAAGAAATTAGCAGGTGCAACTTAGAATAAACTAGCACAAGACAGGGGTAATTGGAGATCGGTGGGAGAGGCCTTCGTCCTACAGCAAACGTAAAAATAGGCTAATGACAATGTTTCTGTAGCATGCTGGTGTCAAAAGAGGATTGTGGATGCGATACCTACACGATCATTTCCATGAGTGACTGTACCTTCCATTTCCGTCGTCAGTACGGATTTGCCACACAGGTAGCCACCTTTCAACCTGTAACACTTATTTCTTTCCGCCCTCGTATCTCTACCCTCCATCACCATTTCCAAGCATCGCCGTCTTCTGTTCTTATGGCAGGTAACAAATACACAGAGACATCCAGGAGAGTGCCGCGACTGAGTGCGCCTTGAGTGCCCGCATACCAGGCACCGCAATGACGTTGCCATTCCCAAATCCCAACAGAGCAGCCGTACCTGCACCAGGACTTTGTCGTCGACGCTGAGATGGAGACAGTAGAGGCCCAGACGGCGCTGGTGGATGTGCTTGAACGCTCGTATGGCTTCGAATGCGTTTGGCACGTGTACATATGCCTTGACATTGCCATCTCGTTGGACATTCAGAGTGATGTTCAGGACCTAATAGAGAGAGAGAGAGAGAGCTATTTTAAAATTACCAAAGAAAATGCTGGCGCTGTTTTTCAAGCGACCATGTGAACAATGGCTGGTATATGGACTTGTCTAGTCTTTGTGTCTTGAGACGTTCTTGCACGTCTGACACAATAATGGCCTATATTTCTAAGTAATAATGCTTATTCAAATGCAGAAGGCAGTAAGCCTGCGCACATGCATAATTATTGCAAACTTACATTTGCAATGGCAGCCCGCACTGCATTACAGACAAATAGAAACGCAGCAGGCTGCCTTTGTACGGTCAGCATGGTTGAGGTGATTGTGGCTTCAGGTAACGCTTCATCATATTTTGTTATACGTAGTTACTAAAAATCACAGGTCTGAAATGCAGCAAGCAGGAAGTGAGAGGCACGGGCTGGAAAAAGCAACGACAGCTCTGGTAGCCACCCTAACTCTGGCAGCCAGCAGTACTCAAACCTACCAAGAACCAAGCAATGCACGGCATGTTGTGCCGAACATTTAATACGCAATGTGCACATTTGGCGACTGAAAGCAGCAAGAGAGTGGTGTTGGAGAAAGTTGCCCTGCAAAGGGGAAAGCTCTGACATGCACCGTCCTCCCTCCCAACTTTCTTTCTTCCATGCATTCGAAGGGCAGTGATAAGACAGTGGCAACGAGGAAGATTGCCCCAATGATATCACACCCCCTCCCAAGTTTCTTTCGGCCATAAATGCACAAGACAATGATAAGATTGACAATTATTCAAATGTTCCATCCTTCCACCAGTGCACCACATGCACATTCTCTAGCTTTTTTTAAAAGAAAATTGCTGCTATGCAATCTTGTGCCAATTGTCTCATAGCACTATCTGGCCTTGCAATGAGAAATATGCTTGCAGACACTGATTCAATCCACCACCGGGCACTTAATTTACTGAGCAGGCACAATACGCGCCACGACAGGAAGCTACCCTACCTATCAACTGTAAAGGGGCCTGCCATAAGGCAAAGAATGCTTCACACTGAGAGATCCAGCCAAAGAACGAGAAATGCAGCTTACCGTCACGTGCTCCCGAAAGACAGCCAAGAGCAACCTTTTTAGATCGTTAATCTCAATGTTGGGGTCGAGGTTTGAGACACGGATGCAAGCGGGAGTGTTGCTGGGCTCCTGCAATGAAACGTTTTGTAGCCTCTCTTCCAAGGCAATGTTGCCGCCACAGGCAATGGCGTTTTGATGCCGATGCAGGGGCAAGGCTTGCACGAGGCTTCCGGGCAGAGCCTGCAGACCGGCTTGGGCCGGCACACCCTCACACATTCTGGGAATACCGTAGAAAAGTGGTAGGTTGCCGGTCTTGGTTGGAGAGCATGACCGGTGGCGTGAGGGCATGCCTACAGTCCGTCCCGAAAGAGGATCCGGGACTTGCGCACCGCCGGAGGTCTGGACACTGGGAACTTCTGGCTGCAGAGGCAAGGAGAGACATTGATGCCATCTTAAATCCTGATCAAAATAATATCTGGAGAAAAAAAAAAAGAAAAGGCCAGGAGTGTAAGTGTGTTATTAATCTTTCGTCGAATGTTGATGTTTGCAAACTTGTGTGCCAAAACATTAATAGCAGTTGCAGTTATTAGTCTTGTTTCTTTTTCACCCTTTGCAGCCTCTGTCTTTCTGCACAGCACTGTCCAATATATTGGACATTAAGCTTCTAAGAGGTCTTTCTATCCTTACAAAGGCACTGTGTGCTAAAATGCGCATTTCCGCATGGCATATCTGTTGTCATTAGAGCTCAAGGGTTGCAGTGTGCTGAGTTTCGTATGCTATATACATTGAAAATAGTGTTCAAAAGCTAAACATAAATTTTCGTACGAGTATCGTAAATGGATTTTGTTTTATAAGAAATTACAGACTGCCCACTTGTGGAAAGCCTGGCATGGTGATGGAACCTGCTAATGGTGGAGTCACTTTTACCGCTTGCTCAGCTTCGCAGTTCAGGCCGAGACAGTGCTACAATTTAAGAATATGTATATTAAATGTTGCATGCTTGCTGCCATATAGCATCGCATAGTGTGGCACAAAAGTCGTATAAGACTAAAAGTAAAAAAAAAAGCAAAAAGAAGTCTAAAGAAAAATTCCTAGGCTGTCATGACCTATATGATACTTGGGGAATTACAATGAAACAAACGAGATAAAAAATCCATCCAGCAGTTATTGTGCTTCACTTTTACAAGCAAGGTGGCCAACAAAAAAGCACCTTTGAGAAAATGGGCCACAAGGTTTTCAAAGCAGTTCATCCGTGCAAAAATATGTCAGTAAATACTTGGCGGTCTTGTCAGCGAGCAAGCTTTCTGGCTTCTGCTTTTTCAATTGACAGGGCCTAGGAGCCTTTCTCTTCCACCGCAGATTCTTTTCTACAGCCCTATACAATGCAATGGCACTAGGCTGAATTTACATGGGACATGCTGGACACTAGTACCATTTTTGCGGGTGCAAAACCACGTCACCAGACAGCCTAAATAGTGCGATAGCGTTTTGGTGAAGCTACATGGTCATTCCTGGCAACCACGCATGTCAAAGCATTAATTTTCTAAAACAAAAAGTGCGCAGCAAAAGTGAAGCGCTGCAGCTTAATGGTGAGCTATAGCAGGGGTAATTGGAGATCGCATGGAGAGGCCTTCGTCGTGTAGTGAACATAAAATAGGTTGTTGCTGCTGATGATGATGACAGCTCACTGGTGGTCTGGCACAAACGTCTGAAAGCCATGTTGGTTTCACTACAATCCGCAAGCACGGAGAACACTGCTCTATACTATTCCCATTTTAAAGAAGTCTTTGGTGTGCTGTCTCTGTAAATGGTGACAACAGGTGCTCCTAGTCTCAAAACAGGATCTATGCTACACAAACCTCCAGCTGCATAGAAACGAGCGCCAGCATTTAGTCACTGGCAACCAAGAATGGCGATGGCACCAGCATGATGATGGAATTGTCCAATAACTAGCCAGATGTCTGATGCACACATCTAATGTAAACGCCCAGTGCTGATTGATGACAAGTGATGTCAATGCAGATGCTACAACAGACAGGGATGACAATCCAGGCACATTATTAGGCACAATTATGCTTACCACGATTGATATTTGACAGACTACCTCATTACCCCGTGTTACTCTTAAATTTAATGCTATGTATTATTGTATAATTTATGCTTACCATTTTGTTCACCTTTGTAAATTTTCTACCTTTGATTACCTGTTGTTGCTTTTTTTTCTCGTAACATTATTACAGTGTATAACGTTACTTTTCTGCCTACTACATTGTCTGCCTCTGCTAACTGCATGTCTAATATGTCTAATCTTATTATTGCGCTAATTATTATTGTTACACTGCAAGATAACTATGTATGCCCTTCCTGTTATGATCCCTGATGGGATCGACAGTATGAATAAATAATAAAATAATAATAATAATAACACAAACATCTAATGCAAACACAGATGCTAACGCAGGTGTCCAGTGTAAATGTCCAATGCAGATGTCTAATGCAGATGCAGATACAGTAGATTTCCGTTATTTCAACTCAGGTTAATTAGATTTTTCGGTTAACTTGGTTTCGACTGAAGGTGCTGGCCAGTGCCCATGCATTTCAAGAGCCCAATCATACATTATTTCAATCCTAAAATTGGCCTCTGCTGGACAATTCGAACTTGACCAGTCAGCATGCATGCACCTGACCCCTACGACGACTCCAATTGCAACCAAATTAGCGACACCTTTAGTGGCACCGTCTTCCTCAGTGGAGTATAGGCAACAGCGAGTGCATTGAACACACGTCTCTCCCATCGAAAATGCCTATTTTTGGCCTACCCCAGGAGGATTTTCAAGCAATAACAGTAACTCAACATGTACAATTACAGTATTTACCCGATTCTAATGCGTGCCTTCTCATCTTTCCATCTTGCAGGAAAATTCAACCATAAACAGCATTTAAACTGCCTGTATGCTTTGCCGTATAACACGGTTGTAAAGAGGTAAAACTGACTTTAGGAAACCGCCCACCATTGAGCAACACATATTAGGCCCTAGGCCATTTTTCTTGCTAGAACATAGGGTGCACATTAGATTTCTACTTTGTTTAGGAGCTTTTAATGTAATTCCTACATCAGTTTTCTACTCTGGACACATAGAAAGCCAGTGTGCATTTCATTGGGGGCATGTTAGAAATGGGCGAGTAGAGTGGAACACCAATTATATGACTTTGAGGGGATCATGCAAAACCGTTGTATAATTGAGGAGTCGTTTAATTGAAAAACTAAGAACATTAGCAGTGATGCTCAGCCTTGCCCAAAAAACAAATTATATATATATATATATATATATATATATATATATATATAAAAAGACAACCAAGCATATAACTGGACGTTGTGTGAGCAAATATTTATTCTCACCTTCAAAAAAAATTTCTTTTTTACGTTTGCCCAACTGTGATGCATCAACTTCCTCTCAAGAGCTGCAACATCTGGCAGCAAGTCATCGCCATCGTCGCGATAACGCCACACACTGCGTGACATGCACTTAAGTCTGCACGGACACGTAAACCACAACGCAGGTGTGGAATGCCGATACTAACACAAAGACCTCACATTGATGTAGAGAGATGCATACCTGCCAAGTTCGGACAAACCAAATCTGGTAGATATTCTGCGAGGGGGAGGGGGGGGGGGGGGGTGTTCAGGCAGTTAGGTTACCTTATTACTTCCTTAACAAGGCTATGCACCATGAATTTCCAACTGCATTGGACTGGGCCAGATTTTTTTTTTTTTTTCCAATGTGGCTAGACAAAGCACCGGATGCGGATAGAAACGGGGCACAACTGCAATTTCCGGGAGACTTTCCAGTGAACTGTACAACCAGAAGAAATAGTCGAAATCCAGGAGTCTCCCAGATAATTCAGAAGAGTTCGCAGATATATAGACGATAGTGCAGACCCTAAACGTGCATCCAATAAAAACATAGACGATAATGCGGACATCTAATGCAGCTGTCCATGCTGTGCATCTCATTATGCATCACTAACAAGCCAAATAGGGTGGAAAGTTTGGATTGGTGGCTCTTGCCTAAAGGTGCAGTGGGAGAAAACTGAGAAGATGGACAGCGTAGTGTGGAGATACTCCTCGCGCCGTACCTACAGTCACTGAGAAGCGCAACTTACCCCTCTCTTGGAAGTGAATCAAACTTCTAGTGACAAACATTCTAGCCGTAGCGTCGAGATGAGAACACGCCTCACCTGACTGCTGCTGCGCATGAAGGGAGACACACGTCCCACACTCCTTGGCCTTTTGAACTCCACGGGAGCTGCAATGTCCGGCCCAGCCAGTGACGTCGTGGCAACGTCTGGGTTCCACATGTCCACAACAGGGAATCTGCGCGAATGCACAATTCAAGCCACAGAACATGGGTTGGTTGGATGAACTGCGTCCTCATTCTAACAACTTTGATAAGGAGATGTCGTGCTCACAGGCGCTTTGCTTTTGCTCAAATTTCACCACAGGGTCAAACTCCTTGGTCCACAATGTTCAACCCCTTAGGGTCATTTCCCGGTATATGCACAGACGTCTGCTTACGCCGCCAATGGCAAGTAAAAGTGCTGACAGACCAGGCAAACAATCATGTCAACGATGCCTTGTTTGCGTGATAGCATAGCGGCACCAAGGCTGGCAGATGCAGTTCAAGTTGACCCTCATTATTTGCGCTTAACTGCAACAGTAAGAAATAAATGGTACAAGCTGGCTTTCATTTAGTGTCACCACACTTTCAGGTCAGCGACTGTATGTACTAACATCGTTAGGCCTAGCGAAGAAGTGGGCAGGAGTCTACGCATAGGTAGAAAGCGCCACTGCTGCTGCAAGAGCGCTTTGAATTCTAACAGATGGCATAACAGCGTTTAGCACCGACTGCCAGTCGACCATTATAAACACAGTGAGAAAAGCCTCCCCTAAGAAAGAGATGTAACAATGTTAGAACCATTTCTTGTTTAAGTCGCATGAACGACTGTAAGGCTGCGCCAACACTCTAAATAAAGTAGGCATCAAAACAATGCTCACCTGTCATTGCGCCGCTGCGATGTTAACATCTGGTAGTTATCTGCTTCAACTGACGATGACTCTGGGCTGCGGCTGCTGCTACTGCTGCTTCGTTTCGCTCCACTTTGACAGCTCCGTGACCGACGCTGTCTTGGTGTGTGTAGACTGACCGAAATCACATTCCCGCAGACATTCTCACCGTCCATGCGCACGCGTGATCTGCACGTAACGAGAGATGCCGACACTTAGGGTGAAGCTGGACCTGTCGCATAACTCAGCTGACAGCCTAGCACGCCCCTTCGGGTGTTCAGTGGGGAAAGAAATAAGGTAGAGTTGAACTTCACAGCTAACCCTATTTAGCCAAACCTCGGTGTAATTAATTATTGGGTATAACAAAGACAGCCGAGAATTTGATTAGCCCTGCCTTGAAGTTTAAATCAAGTTTCGGTGAATATGTCACACACATGAACACTCTTTACAACCGCTTTCACGCTGACTCTGACTGCACGAAACCGGCAGCAGCGATGATAAAATAGCAACATTGAAGTGGCTGTTGGTCCAAATTCTCTGCATAGGCGTAGTGGATGCAGTGCTGAACAGAGACATGTGCAAGAACGAGAGTGCCGCCCTCATGGCCTCCAAGATCGCACTGGCAGACGCGCCAGCGCTATGTCAGAGGCCACGACCATCGTACACAGCTGTCTTGATCGGAAGAATGCCGGAGACATGCCTTGATAACATCGTTACCCTAGCATAGCTACAGTCTTGGCAGGTGCAAATTCGTCCCGGCTGGACTGGAGCAAGGGGGGGGGGGGGGGGAGAGAGAGAGCTATGCAAAGCCTTGGGAGCTATGCAAAGGGGGAAGGCAGCTCGGGAGGATCAGGTAAGAGCAGATTTGTTGAAAGATGGTGGGCACATTGTTCTAGAAAAACTGGCCACCCTGTATACGCAATGTCTCATGACCTCAAGCGTACCGGCATCTTGGAAGAACGCCAACACAATCCTAATCCATAAGAAAGGGGACGCCAAAGACTTGACAAATTATAGACCGATCAGCTTACTGTCCACTGCCTACAAAGTATTTACTAATGTAATCGCAAATAGAACCAGGAACACCTTAGACTTCTGTTAACCAAAGGATCAGGCAGGATTCCGTAAAGGCTACTCAACAATAGACCATATTCACACTATCAATCAGGTGATAGAGAAATGTGTGGAATATAACCAACCCTTATATATAGCTTTCATTGATTACGAGAAAGCGTTTGATTCAGTCGAAACCTCAGCAGTCATGGAGGCATTACGGAATCAGGGTGTAAATGAGCCGTATGTAAAAATACTTAAAGATATCTCTAACGGCTCCACAGCCACCGTAGTCCTCCGTAAAGAAAGCAACAAAATCCCAATAAAGAAAGGCGTCAGGCAGGGAGGTACGATCTCTCCAATGCTATTCACAGCGTGTTTACAGGAGGTATTCAGAGACCTGGAGTGGGAAGAATCGGGGAAAAGAGTTAATGGAGAATACCTTAGTAACTTGCGATTCGCTGATGATATTGCCTTGCTTAGTAACTCAGGGGACCAATTGCAATGCATGCTCACTGACCTGGAGAGGCAAAGCAGAAGGGTGGGTCTAAAAATTAATCTGCAGAAAACTAAAGTAATGTTTAACAGTCTCGGAAGAGAACAGCAGTTTACGACAGGTAGCGAGGCAGTGGAAGTGGTAAGGGAATACAGTCAACATCTGATTTTTCAGACTCCCTAGGGGCCGCGAAAACGTCCGAAAAATCGGGCAATCCGAAAAAATGAATGCTCGCCTTTTACTGCGCCTACGGGCTCAAATTGCCACAGGCATGTCAGCAATAGCTCTAAAGGCCTGCCAGTATAGTTATTATCCGTATCAGTGCTCGTACTATGATATCAGACGGCGGGTTCCTGCGTATATAATTAAGGAAAACATGCCTCGGCCCGTGGCAGTTGCCCCTTCCCACACTAGATATGCTTTGCTGCAATAGATTGCGTATGCTTCACCACGTAGCAATTTTGTATTAAGGCGAAGCTAACTTTCAGGAACCTGTATAATGCAATGCTTGATGCTTTCCGAGCTTCAAATATTGGCGAGGATTACAAAGGCGGAATCGGCGCCATTGCTAACAGTGGCGAATTGTTTTAATGAAATACACGGCACCGACCAGTAAGAAGCTTCGTAGCGAATGTCAAAGTAGCTAGGCCTAGCGTTGCCGTGGTGACTCCCAGTGGATCTGCTCGTGAGAGCGCTGGTTCGAGGCGGCGAGATAATCAAAATGGTGGCGGTGGTGGCTTCAATTAATGCTTTTTAAGACCTGCGGACTGCGGTTGTGGTAAAAAGTCCGGAATATCGAACGGCGAGGTTTTTTTGCGTCCGAAATTTCAGGTGTTTTTATACATTGACTCTATGGGGTACGTGGTGGTGCCTTGAAGGCATCCGAATTATTGGGCATGTCCGAAAAAGCGGGTGTCCGGAAAATCGGTCATCGATTGTACATCTACTTAGGATAGGTAGTGATCGCGGATCCGGATCATGAGACTGAAATAATCATAAGAATAAGAATGGGCTGGGGTGCGTTTGGCAGGCATTCTCGGATCATGAACAGCAGGTTGCCATTATTCCTCAAGAGAAAAGTGTATAACAGCAGTGTCTTACCAGTACTTACGTACGGGGCAGAAACTTGGAGGCTTACAAAAAGGGTTCTGCTTAAATTGAGGACGATGCAACGAGCTATGGAAAGAAGAATGATGGTGTAACTTAAGGGATAAGAAAAGAGCAGATTGGGTGAGGGAACAAACGCAAGTTAATGACATCTTTGTTGAAATCAAGAAAAAGAAATGGACATGAGCAGGACATGTAATGAGGAGGGAAGATAAGCGATGGTCATTAAGGGTTACAGACTGGATTCCAAGGGAAGGGAAGCGTAGCGGGGGGAAGCGTAGCAGGGGGAAGCGTAGCGGGGGGCGGCAGAAAGTTAGGTGGGCGGATGAGATTAAGAAGTTTGCAGGGACAACATGGCCACAAATAGTACATGACCGGGGTAGTTGGAGAAACATGGGAGAGGCCTTTGCCCTGCAGTGGGCGTAACCAGGCTGATGATGATGATGATGACATTGCACAGCAAGGGCCTTGAATTTGGTAGCTATGATGAATTGAGGTAGCACACGAGAGTTCGTTAGCCAGATGCCTACCTCTATGGCGACGTAATATGTGATGCGAGCAATTTAAAAGACCTTCCACCTCCACTGCCAGGGCAATGAGTGGTGCTGGCTAAAGCTCCCCGGGCAAATCGTGCACACAACACAAATATCCAAGAAAGTGGACCCGAGGATGGCCGCCATAGTTGCTTAATTAGGAAAGCACTTCACGCATAATGTGAAAGACGTAGGTAGGGTTCTCACTTGCGGCGAGTTATTTTTTTGTCCAGTTTTATTTCCCTTTACCACTTAAACACGCTTAATTACCCCTATGCCTTCTCAGGATTGTTGTCTACTTCTTCGTGCAATCATGATCCGAGAGAAAAAACAAACAATCAGGCAATCGCATTCCCCCCTTTCTTTCGTGCACTGTTTGAATTAGTATTCTACTCCTACACTCCAACCGAAAAGGAAAGCTCCAAGACAATATTGATTCGGTACACCTGGCACTTCCATTTACGCAGCATTCAGAGCTCTTTATCTTTTCATGCTTTCTTTTTTAATGAAGCGGAGAAGAACACAACAGGGCTCACCTGAGGGCTGCATTTGTGGTGGGATACTTCAGAAAGGCCGTTCCGCCACTAATGGAGGTCACGCGTCCTCCGCAGTTCTCCGACACCTCTATGGCGACGTAATATGTGATGCGAGCAATTTAAAAGACCTTCCACCTCCACTGCCAGGGCAATGAGTGGTGCTGGCTAAAGCTCCCCGGGCAAATCGTGCACACAACACAAATATCCAAGAAAGTGGACCCGAGGATGGCCGCCATAGTTGCTTAATTAGGAAAGCACTTCACGCATAATGTGAAAGACGTAGGTAGGGTTCTCACTTGCGGCGAGTTATTTTTTTGTCCAGTTTTATTTCCCTTTACCACTTAAACACGCTTAATTACCCCTATGCCTTCTCAGGATTGTTGTCTACTTCTTCGTGCAATCATGATCCGAGAGAAAAAACAAACAATCAGGCAATCGCATTCCCCCCTTTCTTTCGTGCACTGTTTGAATTAGTATTCTACTCCTACACTCCAACCGAAAAGGAAAGCTCCAAGACAATATTGATTCGGTACACCTGGCACTTCCATTTACGCAGCATTCAGAGCTCTTTATCTTTTCATGCTTTCTTTTTTAATGAAGCGGAGAAGAACACAACAGGGCTCACCTGAGGGCTGCATTTGTGGTGGGATACTTCAGAAAGGCCGTTCCGCCACTAATGGAGGTCACGCGTCCTCCGCAGTTCTCCGACAGCTGCTTCAGTCGGCTTTTCAGCTTGCCTGGCGACTTGGTCATCGGTAAATTGGTAACCATCAACTCCAGACAGTGGACTCCCTGCATTTGGGCAACAACCAATTCAGCTTGTCAATGAAACCCCAATAAAATGAATTAATGAGTACACCACAACGAACCAATTTCAGGCAGTAAAGTCTGAGTTCACCCACTCCTTGCTGATGTGAACAGCTCTGCACTGTTGCAGCTAAAACCTCCATATAACAAATTATTGGGTACAACGTCAATCAACCACAGGGGGGCAGACGCTCTATGTTGGAAGCTGACCCATTTGGTTCGTCAAGGCAGAACCTCAATGTAACAAGTTACTCGGTACAGTGAAGCAAATAAGTTCGAGGAGCAAAGACCCAATGTCTGAGGGAGACCAGTTCTGCTTGTCACAGCCAAAACCTCAACATAAAAAATTACATTCAACAACCAATTTTTCGGATGCCCAATTTTTCGGACATACCCAATAATTCGGACGACTTTGCAGCCCCGCCACCATAGTCAATGTATAAGAACGTCTGAAATTTCGGACGCAAAAATCCTTTGCTGTCCAATTTTCCAGACTTTGTGCCATGACCGCAGGTCCGAAGCGACATTAACTAAAGTCACCACCACCACCATTTTGATTATCTTGCCACATAGAAGCGGCGCTAACACGCAGATCCGCTGGCAGCCGTAGCCACCACTGCGGAAACGCTAGGCCTACCTGCTTCGACATTCACTTCAAAGGTTCCTGCTATTCGGTGCCGTGTTTTTTTATTGAAAGAATTCACCGCTGTCAGCAATGGCTCAGACTCCGCCTTGTTAATCCTCGCTAATTGCTCTGAAACTCGGAAAGCACGATGCGTTGCCTAATACAAGTTCACAAAGTCTGCTTCACCTCAATACAGAATTGTTATGTGGCGAAGCAAAAGCAAAGTATTGCGGTGAACCATAACAAGAGTGAGAAGGGGCATTACTCAAGTGATATTGCGCAACAAAAGACGAGGTGGACTTAAGAGAAGAAGACACACCAAGCGCAACACCAATGCGAAACACCAAGTGCAACGCCATGCGCTAGGCGTGGCTTCTCTCACGTCTGTGTTGTTTTTTGCTGGGCACTTGAGTAATGAATGGATTACCAACTTGTCCGGAATGCTGCTCTCATTGAGAAAGGGCAATTGTTGCGGGACACAGTACATATTCCTTAATTGTACATGCATGCACCCGCCATTTCCTGTCACAGTACGAGCACCGATACATCCGATAAGTGCACTGGCAGGCCTTCAGAGCTATTTCGAAAGTGCCTGTGGAAATTTGAGCCCTTGGGAGCAGTAAAAGACGTGCATTAATATTTTTTGGCCTCTAGGAAGTCCCGACTTTTCTGAACCCCCAGGGGCCGCGAAAACATCAAAAATATCGTACGCTAACTGTATAGTGTATGACAAATGATTTGAAGCTCCAGGCAGTAGGCGCCTTGTGTTGGGTGACTAATTTGGTTTGTCGCAGCTAAGCCTCAAAGTAACAAATAACTGTCGAACCTCAGTATCACAATGTCAAGCCTGCAAAAAGAAGAAAAAAGAAAAGAAAAAAAGCTTCTGTTCAATTAAGAATTTGTTTAAGTTTACTATTCTATGTTTCCGCAATAGAAATTACTTTACAGATTTCCAGAGGGGTCCTGGTGCATAGCGCCTGGTCAACAACATTGATGAAAAGAATCCCGTAATAAATTTTACAAATTATTACACAATCAAGAGCACTGGTGCATGCATTCAACATTGTTATTGCTGTCCGTGCACAAGTTGGCTTGGCCGGCAAATAATTTGCGAAGTTAACGAGTGTCACACAATTGAGCATTTGCCGTGATGCCGTAGTATCCTGTTTTTATCCTGACAAAATAATCAGAACGTTTCAACATGTCAAAACAAGAATGAGAGTTGTAAATAACGCACCCGCCTTATTTGCAAACCCTTAATATTTGCCCTCCCCCTTAAAGAAGAGAACTTTAGTAGTATTTTGCAATCTCTAACACATGCTAGCAAGCAATTGAAAAAGAAAGAAAGACAAGTAAAATCTGGCAAGAAACCATCGGAGGATGGTATCTAAGAAGCAATAGCTCCCTAGTAGATCTGTGGAAGTATTATGCTGGGGGCACTTACATTAGTTAGCTCTAATACAATCGACTTTCACTATTTGCTCCTGATGGGACCAACGAAACTGATCGAATTATCCGGCGGGTCGAACTAAACAAGGTGCAGAAAAAATTTGAGTACATACCACTGATTCATTTGACAGTATTTGCCCGATTCTAACACGCCTCGGAATCAAACCCCACTTTATGTCCAAAGTGGAAAACTAACGTAGAGATAACGCTAAAGCTCCTAAACAAAATAGAAATCTAACACATGCCCGATTTTTTAGCCACAAAAGTCCTGTCTTGCCTTCGCAAGCGAAATTCCTTCCCTGCATTCTCCCATGCCGGACTCGAGGATCATGTGACACATACGTCACGGGCCCCGCCTTAACTTTTTTTTCTCTCATCACTCTTCTTTTTCGGCGTTGCGCGCGAGCTGTTATCGTTTCGTGCAGTGCGCGATTTTGCGCACTGTGCACAAGGACACATGACTAGCGGTATAATTCAGTGCTACACGAATACTGAGGCACAACAAGCGGATCGCAGAGCGTGATCACGTGCTGGTACGCAGTAGAAAATGGCATAGTTTCGGTACCTGCGCACATGACTGCACAACCGTGGGAACAGGCAGACGAAGCGGAAGTGCACGTCTCTTGCTTCGGTGCAAAGTAAAAGTAAAGCAAAAAACACGCAGACATTCCGTTTGTGTTTTATCATTTCTCTAAACTTCAATTCGTCAATTCAAACAACAGATCGCACAAATAACAGATGGTGCCTTGAATAATTACCGAAGTCACGTGTCACCACGAGCTATGTCACACTGCGGACTCCAGTACGTAGGCGCAGGGACCCGAGTACGTCATCCTCCGGCTTGGAGCGCGGCGGCCGTGAGAAGGAAAAACGGCATTCGGCTTGAAATTTCAGATCTTTCCGCAGCGCGTAGTGATGAATACTTTGCAGACACGATCATTATGCTCTGCGCTTGTAAGCTCAAAATGGCCAGGAATGGTCAGGAGCCCTTTAAGCATTCTTAACGCGCCTTGCTCAATGCATACACTGATTCCATTTAGTTCCCTTGCTTTTCTCCATACCCGGCCAACTTGCTCCCTTTTCTACAGTTGATTTCTTCCATTTTATTTCCGACTTCTTCACTCCTTGCCTTTTGTTCTACTTCTCTATTCAGTTGCATACCTAGGGGTACATATTCCGTCTAAGGCACTATCCAAGAATGGGCGCATACCCAGTGTCATATGCCTTGCTGCACAACCCGGTGGCTCAATAAGTTGTCTATGCGGCAAGAGAGCATAAAAAAAATTTACCGATGACTACGATACTCTAATGCGAAATTTGAGCGCAGCTCTATACGTGTTTTCATTTCGCGATATATTGAGGCAAAGAAGTTGAGAGACGTGTGGCAGAGTCGGCTTTTATACATGACTCGTCGATGGTTCCAGTGTAATCGCTGGTGCCGCTTGGCTTCCGGAAAGTACTACACCATTCGCGTCGCGTGCACCATCACATTACAAAACAATCACGAGCCAAAGAAACCAAACAGGTGCGACCGAGGGCTGATGCAAGCAACCGACAGCACAAAACCAGCGGTCCGGCCGAGACCGGATACGAGCACTGATCGAGCAGTTGGCCGGGTCCGCATGAAACCAGTCTGCCGCGCGCATGTCACTGAAGGAATTGCTTTCTTTGATCCACGCCGTTCGCGGCTCGCATCTTTCATCTGCCGCTTCGCGTTCGCTCTTTCATCTTTCGCTGTTGTGCTCGTTTGCTCCGTTACGCCACCGCCGCAGGAACGGGTCATTAAGAGCTGTGCTCTAAAATTGGAGAAAGAACGCTTCGCTTGGAGAAATAATGAAGCCAAAACAACAACAACAAACATAACAAAGTGGGCCACACACTCACCTCACGACGGGGGGTGCGGAAAGGCACCCCTGATGCCACTTCGGCAAAGCTGTAGGACTCGTGTGCGCACGCAGTCAAGGCCTCGGGGGCTGAGCCTCCGTGTACCAGCACCACGCGGATCTGCCGTCGATGCCGGAAGTCCGACAGATCCGTCGAAAAGTTGACGTCTCCTACGACAAGCCAAGCGGAAGCAGACGTTACCACAAACGGCCCAGAGGGAACATTATGAAAGGGTGTAATCCACCTTTTGCAAGTTCAGAGTGCGCATGCGCTGTACCCTAGCGGTGAGCGCCGAAAACGTTTTGTACGGCGTCGTGGGTTCGACGAGAGTTCATGCAGCAGACGATTTGCGCGTATGGTATAGCGCGGACAACCTGCAGCATTGTCGAAGACGCGCTATTTGCATTGTGTTTCGGTGGGAATTTTGGCTATTGATAATGATATTCCGTTAACGTGTGGTACGTCACAATATAGGCAGACACGACATCGATGACGATAAGAAACCGACCTGACGCCAACATATGGCCGACTAGTTGGCAGAGTGTGTCAGAAGGAGACCTATATTATCATACTAGTATCACGAAGATGCGATCGACGACTGTGAGTCGTCGTAGTGTGACAGGCTCTCATGCCGACGACACCGACAAAACCCGTGCGATCGGCTGCCGAGTGAGAACATCGCACCGACAACGCGAATATCGCAGCAATCGCGCTTGTTTGTGTATTTATTGATGCTCAAATTTAGTTGGAACGTACGCCCTAAGTTGACATGCACGATTTCCAGCCCTTGCCAGCCGTCCGCACCGAGTTTGAGGGGGCGTCGATCTCGTTAAGCGCAGCTTCATTAGGCCGAACCCAGCCTACGAGTTCGTCCACTACCAGCGGACCTAAAATATAGGATAAGCAAGTACGATGAAGAAAACTGCTTTTATAGTTTAGTCTTTGCCATATCGACTTGAAGTGAACCACTTTCAGCATGGCAGGATGCAAACACAAATGTGTAAACGTGACTGAACGAGGACGTAGGAAGAAACAGACACACACGGACAGCGCTGTCTTTGTGTGTCTGCTTCTTTCTACGTACTTGTTCAGTCACGCTTACACATTCTATTATGGATCCAAACCAGCTAGCCCGCCAACGTGTTTGAACTAAATTAACCAGCACGGTGTCACGCGCACACAGGTAAACATGAACACATCTCGCTCGATGAGAGCAGAAACTCGCTCTCAAAATTCTGGAGTGAGGAATCACGCCAGCAGCAAGGTGAATTGACCTTCATGCATCTCTCGCTTCAACGCTAATGAAATGTCGAAAACACGGCACATATGAAGCTACCAGCACTACGCGCACTCTGCAAACATCGCAGATCGTTTTCAAGACGCACGAGCGCCAGCAACGCGTCCCTACGGCATCCGCGATTTGCGTGGCCAACGCCGTAGTAGACGTCGGTGTCCAATCTGTACGGAGCGGCGAGCGAGGAGGACATCGAGGCACCGTAGCAGCCGCCGGAGAAGAACGCCCCTCCTCCCTCGCCTCACCCTCTGCCTCGAGCGCCGCAGGAGAGGGCACACATCCGGGCCTAAAGCCCATTAAACTTCGTAAAGTAGTGACACTCTCCTACTCCGCCTTCCCTCCTCCTCGTTTCTCCTCTTTCACACTCCCTCCTCGACCGTGGCGCCGCCTACACTGCTTGAGAGTAGCAACGGCGCCAACATGCGCTCCTCGCCATAGAGTTTCCTACAAAAATTACTAGAGAGAACTCTGGCGCTAGTGTCTACGGGAGCTGCAATGGGAGCAGTTGTACCAGCATTGGAATTAGGGAAAGTACATGGATTTGCCTAAACTTCGTCCTTTTGGCTTCAAACGGTTTTGTGACTTTGTAAACTCGTCATTTTCAGCAGTGTATTGCTTAATAAATAATTAAATAAACATCATTAAAATTGTCCGACGACAGGATTCGAACACAGGAGCTTAAGCGCAGAAGCCTGATATTGAAACCATTAAGCCACGGACACATGTATCGACAAGCGAATGAAACGCCCTTATGAATTTATCGCGGGCATGCCAGTGCTGCGAGACGCTTGGTGCGTTTCAATTTGGCCATCTGGACAAGCTCAATCGTTGCAATTCATAGAAATGGCGCTGATGCACGGCATCAGCGCCATTTCCTCGCTCGCCCTCACACGCTTTCACTTGCACACACAGCATACGGCGCGCGGCGACGGTTTTATCGCCTTTGGACTTTATACGGAACCTCAAGGCGATGCCTACGGCAGAACGTGCATCAGCGCCATTTCCTCGCTCGCCCTCACACGCTTTCACTTGCACACACAGCATACGGCGCGCGGCGACGGTTTTATCGCCTTTGGACTTTATACGGAACCTCAAGGCGATGCCTACGGCAGAAATGCGCTTGGAGTGTCCATATAATTGCTGTCGCAATAAATGTGCGAAACGGCGACATGGTGCAGTGTTGCGGTATATCATCGTTCTTGATCAAAGGCTGTAGGGCGCACTCGCCAGCACTTCCACGAACGATGGGCAACTACATAGAGCGGTTGGTCTGTGTGTATTGTTGTGCAGACAAATTTATTAGTTACCAAGAAACACAATTTGCCTCTTATGCCAAGGAAAAGGCAAAGAATGATGGGCCTTTCGATCATCATCATCAGCCTATTTTTAACATTGCAGGACGACGGTCTCTCCCTGCGATCTCCAATTACCCCTGTCCTGCGCCAACCGATTCCAACTTTTGCCTGGGAATTTCCTAATTTCATCACCCCAGCTAGTTTTCTGCCATCCTTGGCTGTGCTTCCCATCTCCAAGCACCCATTTTGTAACTCTAATGGTTCATTGGTTATCCATCCTATGCATTAAATGGTCTGCCCAGCTACATTTATTTCTCTTAATGTCAATTACAATATCGGCCATCCCCGTTTGCTTTCCCATCCACACCACTCTCTTCCTGTTCATCTACGTTTTGGCATTCAGTTGTTTCGTGTCAGCGGTGCAGGGTTTCTACTATACTTGAAGCGAACGGTGGCCCTACACGTGCCGACGTAAACAAATGCGCCATTCTTGAGTTATATAAATACTCTGCGCGCAGTATCGCCCCTTTAAAGATGTATGGCCACTATGGCCAAACTTAATTATAAAAGCAATTTTGATCATCCTATTGGCATACATTCAGCACAGGTATAACAGTGGCAAATGCAAGAGCTCGGCTGTACGATACGGCTAACCTCCGCTGAGCGGTATCGAGCCCAACTCGAACTTGATGAGGGCGGTTGGGGAGTGCTCATGTTTGTGCATTTCAACTTCCAAAGCATGTTTGGATTCCTAAAGAGTGAGACTAAATAGGAATAAAAGCATAGGCGCTGTGGCAATTGCATCACAGTGCGATGTATTCATTCAGAGGCCCATTGCACGGTGATGGGCTTTGTCGGTGTAGCTGCACAAAGGCCCGTCACCATATTTCGACGACTTGTAAGTCGCGACAGAGTCATTGCCAGCCTCGGTGTCCTGCCCAGGAAGCGTCCAGTCGCACAAAACAAAAGTTACGACTGACAAATGCACAAAACCATTTTCGCTCGCTTCATGCAGCGTGCCTCTCTGCGTCCCACGGCGCCCCGACGCCGTACATTTTGTTTCTCATGGAGCCCGCTAAGGTGGTGCCCGAGGGCATAAAATTTAACATTTTATTTTTTTGCCTTACTTTTCATACCTTGCTGATCTCCCAGAACTGATTTTGACATATTAAGCGTCGCTGTGCTTTGAATTGTTGATTAATTCAGCTTCGCATTCACCCATAGATTGCTTAACGTTTTTCAAAGTGCACCAAATTAAATTTCTGCCTAAGTAACGCATTAGTAAGCTTCAGATTCGAATGACATATACTGGTAATATGTTGCTGAACAGACTGCAACATTCCTTGATCTGATTATAGAAAAAAAAAATTAATAGTTGTGCTAAATAAGAATTCAGACTCTTTGCTACCACTGTAAAACATACCTCCAAGTGAATATCGGGCTCCTCCAAATAAAAGATCATAGGAAGCTCTGCAATTACTGCACGATTCAAAAACCACGAGTATATTTTGCGCTGGTCAGTCACGTCATATAACAAGAAATGCACGCTCTGAGGCAGACATGAAGCAACACCAACAAACATAAGACAGACAAGCCTTATCGCTCCACTTGTACACACACAGAAAATAAAGTTGTCAAGCAATTTTAGTTTGATCAACCTATGTGTAGATATCCCCACCAGGACATGGGGGGGTTTCCCGTTCGAGAGTTATCGCAGCGATAGAAAATTTTAATGTGGCATTGCTAGGCCACAGCTAGGAGCGCACACAGGAAACCAGACAACTTTACATGGGCAAGGCACTGAAGAGGTTAAATATCAACTGCAATGAAATTTCCCTTTGGTTAGATTGGTTATGAATAAGTAGCATATATCACATCAAACCAATCTCAGCAAAGCTGCAGAACTGTAAATCATACAGTTTTCTTATTGAAAGTCTTTAAATAGCACTTAAGTAGATGACATGTGCACCTGGTGATTAGCAGATACAGCCTCACCTTGTTGTAATGAAGTCGTACCTGACACGAAAAGCAGCTTCACTTATCAGATATTTGTTCTAAACACAGATCTGTTGCACAGTAACAGCAATGAGACAGTTTTTATTATTCACTTTGTAAGATCTGATAATTTGTTATATCCATGTTCGTTATATCGAGGCTCATCACAAACCATAGTCTCCGATCTCTTCAGCCATCTCCAAATCTTGCAATTCATACCGAAAAGCCATTGCTGGTATTCAACATTTCAGGTTCTGTATCATTTTCAGTTTGTGGAAACGGTGGCATTTTTCCAGTTACAATATAAAAAAATGTCTATTGTTAGTGATTGCTATGCTTCCACTGATACAGCTAAGAAAACCTTGCATGAAGGAATGGTGTCTGGTATAGTGCAGCAGAACATGGACACATGAAGAAATGACAGACGGACACAAGCGCTTCTGTCGCTGTCCGTCGTTTCTTCTTGCGACATGTTTTGCTGTGTTATACCATTTACCATTCCATGATGCCTAATCAACAAGCCCATGTCGCCACCCTTGTCCACTTGCACGCAGGCTCCTCTTTATCTGGAAACAGGCTTTTTATGCAGTCCAAATGTTGCTGTACTTGGCCTTTAAGGGCTACAATTGCCAGCACCTTTCGCAGGAGGGGTGGTGTATGCAAACTCGGCTTCACCGTTCAATACTTAGCAAGCAACACTACAAACGCATTGACATCTCTCACTGCTTACATTTTAAACCAACAAATAGCTTATCACATATAAAAAGAAATATAATTTGCATCAACTCAATGTAGCAAAATATAACATATTTATTACATGCAAGGCATCACAGATTTGAATTTATTTACCACCAAAAAAGCGGAACGCTACATTTCTGCAACGAACAACCACAGTGCACAAAGCATGCGCTCCCAACCAGAACATGATATGTCACCTACTGAAAGCGCAAGGGCGTACAAATTATACTTGACTTGATGTAACCAATACATCCACATGTAATATATGAAGAATTTACTCCATAGAAATCATTGCAGATCAAAGACAATTGTACTGCAAAACGTGCGCAGCAAAGCTTTCATGACTGCGCTACTTGCGTAGCGTCCGCAGCGTTGCCTGCCAAGCATGAAATGGAATACACACACCCAGACATCAACACTTGCAGAGCCCACAAGTAACAACACTGACCTGATATGAGCACGAGTGTGGCGGGGCTTCCGTGAATGTCGACAAACCGCCTCATGCACTGCTTGAGCTTGTCGTCAGCGGCATTCTTGCTCACGGCATTAATGTGGACCACGGTCACCTGGGCCAGGTTCAATTCTTGCACGACCTCAGGCAGCTCCTTGCGAATGTCGCAGACGCACAAGAATTCGGCCTCCGCATGGCCCCTGAAGAAGAGCTGCCTGATGCGCCCGACTAGCGCTGTGGCCGACTTTCCCCGCGGCACCTGGCAGTTTTCGATGTCCCAGAAAACACCGATGGGAACCTGGCCTTGAATATCTGAAAAACGTCCAATGTTAATGTCACAGTGTCCTTGTGCTTGTTAGTTCACTTTTCATCTTATCTTTATGCGCCTATATCACCTGCACATGCATCACAGCAAGGAAGGGATGACAACGACGAAATAGTCAAAGTAAAGATTAAGCACATAGTACATAATAAAAAGCATAACTTGAATATTACCTAACTTGGGAGGGAACGCTACCCTACTTGATGGTCATAATAAAGAAATACATCACCTTAAAACAAAAATTTCATATCATTTTTAAGCTTGATTTTGTCTTTCATATATGCACGTTAGCTCATTAAGGCATTCCTGCCACTGACTTTGCCGTGGTAAATATAATGGAGTAATTTAAGTCTTGCATTCTTTGTACATTTGTTAGTTTGGCAAATAAAGTTCACATTTACATTCTGTCATACTAAGCTTCCTACTAACACTATTTAGCCCAAAACCAACAGACTGCAGTGCCAACAGATTCTATGCAAGTTACATAAACTGTGAAACCAGAACAAGACGTGTGCACTCAATCTTAACCCTTTGCGCTTGTGTGCAATAGCCCAGCCCATCGTGCGTAAATATTGGGTCATGGTCAGCCGTCGATGCACCTGTGTACATTTGCTTGTCTTTCTGTTTGTTGCATCACCTTTCAGAAACTTTTCAAACTGCTGACAATTTTATTTAGCAGCATCCGAGTACGAGGTAAAAGCTTCCTAGCAACACACCTGCATGGCATTTTTATGTGCTTTTCATGGCGCAGTGCACAGAAAGGATGTCGATATTTTCACCACGTGCGTTTTATATCTCACATAAGTTTAGGGAATCTGACGATGACTTTAGTGCCAAAGAGGTATATATTCCACCTTGAGATGAGCAGCAAACATCTTTGAATGAATACATTCATGAAGAAAGTGACAATGAGTAAGCTCAAGGAAACAGTTTCTGTGGTAATCATCCACCACGTGATGCTGGCCGGATATTGTACAAGAGCCTCCAAAATAAAGAAAATTTTCTTGAATAAATAACTTGTTAAGCGTTTTTCCACATGGCATATTGTGGAATAGTTCCCAACCAGAGAACCGCAAGGACGGTAAATTCCCATGACTACAAAGCTTTAACACAATAAACAAACAAGTATGTTAACCTGTGTGCTTGCAGAAAAAAAAAAAGGAAGGTTCTAAACAGGATTGCAGAGCTTTACGTGGCCTTTCTCAGGAAGGGCTGCTAAGACACATTTTCAATGAGAGGAATCAGCAACTATCATCACAACGTACTAATCACAGTGACCTTGCTTTACTTATATACATTTCCTGTCTTCTGCCACCTTATCCCTCGAAGACCCCCCTTTTTTGCAACAATTTTTTACTGCTGTTGTCTAGTTGGCATTAATTAAAACTACAGTCATCATTACTGATAAGCTGACAGTCATGCTGTTAGTTTTCTGATTATGCCTTTTTGTTTCAGTTCCCTTTTCTTCTACATAATCAGATAAGCCTCTTCTGCCTACACATAATTTTTAAGGGCTGACAGTGTTCTGTAAATAAATAATGAAGTACACTGCAGCACATGGTAGAGTAGTACAATACATTAGCATATAACGATATAAGTACAAGAAAGCATATGATATACTGCCGAGCACAGTATTAATTTTGGATGCAAGTAGAGACAAATTATGAAGTAGAGTTTCTGCGCTTTGGAAGTTAACTGCAAATGACAGCTAACTGTCACAATTCGAATGAAGAATTTTACCTATCTTGAGAGAACATGTTTGGAGCATGAGGTAATGTGCAAATACAACAAATCAAAAGAACGAGCTTGATTGACTGATAGGAGTTGGAAAGGCATGACTGGGAGACAATGAATTTTCGAAGAACACTTTCAACCCCAAAATTCTTCATGATGGCTATAAGAAAAGGCTGTGGTCTGTCATTAAGAGGAATTTTGTTGCCAGAAGGAATAATGTTGATTCTTCACTTCGCTTATGGGATTATGGCACTGTGAACAAGCAGCTACCGTGACAGGTATCACCTCAATAAGCAAGGTCATGACGTTCATGTCTTAAAAGACCACTTGAGAAATGAATTTAGAGTGTATCATAGAACCTGTTAATACTATTCATGCATATCAAACAGCTTTTAACAGTTTTCCAAACAAAAAGTGCCGCAGTGAGCTCGGCTTTCGCAAGACTGTTTGGCACAATGTGACGGTCAGCTGAGTAATGTGACAAACCAAGTAGGCAGTGATACATTCCATTACCACAGCGGCTACGAAATTATATAAATTTGCATGTCCTAACCAACCCCTTCACTCACACATGACTGAAAATCTATGGGAGCACATGACAAACAAGTACTGCGCTCAGCATAGTGATTACTGCAATACTTTTTCTTTTTTCACGTTAAAAATTACTGTTTCCCACAGGTTAAATAGACAGGAATAAAAAAAACGTGTGAACAAGGAACGTATTGTCGGACAATCAACTTTCGAAGATCAATTTCGGAGCGCGCTGATTGGCTGGTTTAGCGAAACCGCTCGAATCACCAAATGCGTCATGTACTACGTCACGCGAAAGTGATATTACCACCGGAAGTGATAGTCCGTGAATACCGTCCCAGTTCCAGCCTCTAAGCATACATAATGTTGATCCCGATAAAACGCACTCTACACTGTATCTTGCGAGGACTGCGTGAGAGCAGGGCTACGCTTAGCATATCCGATCAGATATCAAAGATTATCGGATAACACTACCTTTCTTGCTGTCCAAGGCCTGCATACTTCATCAAGTTGAGAAAACAGCTGTGGCTGGAATGAGATAAGAAAAACAGCATTTATGTCGATGTCGTACACCGTTCACCTACGATCACTAAAGTACGCCACAACTACCAGCATGAATCGCAGGAGAAATCGATGTGCTGGCACACCTGGAGAAAAATTCGAACGCGTACTCGTTGTCATAACGGTCCAGCGGACAAAAGTCATCGCATTGCCAACGGCCGAAGCACGTTTCGAACGCCAGATGGGCTTCTGAACTGCAAAATTTATATCGCGAAAATCGCAGGCAGCCTTTGAACGAGCTATAACTCACAGGTAGGACAAGGAAGAAACATTAAGAAATTGAATTATAGTCTTAAGATCGCTATACACAATATCAACACACAACCAAAGCCGTTGTCACCACGTCACTATAGCTCAACAGGAACAAGGCACCCCAATTAGGACTTTGCTGCGAGGATGGCTCAAGCAAAGCCACAAACGAAGAAATCGCAAGAAAAAACAGTCACATCTCTCTTGTTTTTGCTCTTCTAAGAACTTTTTTGCAATAAGCAATCGATGGTAAACTCTTGCGTGCAGTATCGCTTCTGATCGGGACGGAAAGATGTTAAAAAAGGCAACTTACCGTGGGTGGAATAATGATCCGTTTACAGTGACGGCCACGCACAAGCACGGCGTATGTTTGGCACAACTTGCTGACGAATGCGCTGCGGACGAAAGATTACCAGACAAAGTCTTTGCCGCAACTGCTTATCCCCACAACGTACGCACAGCATCCATTTTGTCCCGGACTGTGTTGGTGTCGATATCGGTGCTGTGAAGTGTCGTCGTTCGCGTGGATTCGTTGTTCGTCGCTTAGTACTGATTTGCTAAGCAAAAGTTCAGCAAAGAATCTTCTCATATAAAATATAATGTGAGGAAAATTCGCGCAGCTAAACGGTGTGGTATGAGAGTATACTTGATCGCTAACGTAAACAGGTCAAAAGCGGGAAATTCAAGCTGAGCGTGTTTGTTGGACCGTTATTTAACTTTCCTTCTAGCAACGATCGCTGTAATAAGTAACGTTGTGCTGGGTTATCATTTACGTTACGCTAACGAAACTTTCTAATACAGGCTTTCGTTCCACTTTCAGTACAACGGATGCTCAAGCAGCGTCGACGCTCGAGCACTAAATTCACGCACTAAGCCGAATGTTATACCCTAACTTCTTCGTAAAGATACGTTGGAAACGATTTTGTTTGCATGTAAGCTCGCTGGTTTGCAGTAGAGTTACTGCATAGGCTCCGTTTGTGGCACCCTAAAGTGTAGTATATGCTTTCTAAAGGGGCATAGAGTTAATATAAAATGGGGCTTGTACAGCTGCGGTACAGAATAGAGTTTCTCACTCTACAGTAACTCTAATTGGATGGATGGATGGATGGATGGATGGGTGGATGCACGGATGGATGGATGGATGGATAAGACTGAGCCCTTTAAATCGGGCAGTGGCACACGCAGCCTAGCCGTGGCTAGTAATATATCTTGTACTTTGTGGAGGGTGAAATTTCACACTTGCCTTGATTTTAGCCGCCACTGAGATAACCTCCGCTTGGTTATTTCCACCCGCTTAAAATCTATTTTGCACTCCATTGTCCCTAAACCACAATGCTTAAAAAAATAAAAATCCGCCCCGTTGCTTTGAACTGTGGGGCGAAGCCCCTTACAAGAAAGTATCAGGGGTATTCAGCCGTTTCCTCCTCCTCACCACACGCACCGCATAACTTGTCTATCCCTTGGTACTTGACTCGGTACGTCTCAGCCCGCAGTACTCCTGTCCTCCAGACGACAGAGAACTTCCCCCAGAATTAATGCAGATATTTTTATTTGGTAATTTCCTGCTTGAAAGTTCTGTACGTTCCCACTTTGGGCAGTCGAAGAAAGCGACCTCTGAAGGAACACGGCAAACTGCAAACCATAGATCAATGGCTTCCCGGTAACTTCGGTCACTGAGTTGTGCACGGCATGATGGACACAGCATCGGACTGCTGTGCTGCAAGAACCGGGTCCCCGGGTGTGGGAGACTGGGTATGAGCCGCTCTTCACTGAGAGAGAGAGAGAGACAACATTTATTTGGACCATCGAGGTCGTTGCTCTTGAGGTCGAGTGGGTGGTGTCCTCATTCCAGGGCTCCACTGGCCATGGCACTGAATCTCTTCGACGCCAACTTAGGTCACTGAATAGGAGGTATTGCTTCCTCGTCAATGACAAAAAAAAAAAAAAAAACTTTAAAATGTTCTCGGCGCCGAGAGG